>NC_066512.1:2322762-2375262 GCF_024679095.1 Eriocheir sinensis
AAAGCTTTTACCTTATTTTCCTAGTGTGTGTGTGTGTGTGTGTGTGAGAGAGAGAGAGAGAGAGAGAGAGAGAGAGAGAGAGAGAGAGAGAGAGAGAGAGAGAGAGAGAGAGAGAGAGAGAGAGAGAGAGAGAAAAAAAGTTAGCTTAGAGATGCTTTTTTTTTCCTCCCTTCTTCCTTTTCCTGTCCTCACACCTCCCTTGTCTTCATTTCCTTCCCGTTTGATGTTTTCTCTCCTCCTTTTCCTCCGTTCCTCCTCTTCCTCCTCCGCCTCCTCCTCCTCCTTCTCTCCATCACTTCTTGCTACTTTCCTTTTTAAGACCTACTTTTTACTTTCTTCTTTCACCTCCCTACTTCCTTATTGTCTCTCTCCTCTTCCTTCCTCGCTCCTTAAACTCTTATTTCTTCCTTCCTTCCTTCCTTCCTCTTCTATGCTCACTTCACACTTCCCTCTCCTTTTTTCATTTTTCTCCTTTACTTCCTTTTCCCCTCAGTGTCTCCTTTTCCTAGTTTCTTCCTCCCTTTTCCTTTTCCTCCACTCTCAGTTCTTATCCCTCTCTCCATTATTGCCGGTCTTTCTCCTCACTCCCCTTGTCCCCCCTTTCTCATTATCCAGCATTTAACTTTCTCTCTCGTCCACTTTCTCTCTCTCGTCCCTACACTTTTTTCTCTCCCTCCAATCACACATTTTTCCGCAACTTTCCCAATATTTTCTATCTTTCTCTTCCTCCACTAACAGCTCCCTTTTTTCCTTCCTTCTCTTTCTTTTCCTCCTCGCATTTACACTTTCCTTTATCACTTTCCCTTTCAGTTTCTTCCCTCCACTTCTTCTCTCCTTGCACTTCCAGCTCCATATTTTTCTCCTTCCCTTTCCATTATCTCTTCTGGCGGTGACGTCACGGCCGTAACCTCGGGACAAATACCAGTGTTATTACTCACATGTTTCGCACAATACTTAAGATGGTGGGAGTAAACAATTATTGAAGGGAGAAAATGCTCACTTCTTACCCCACACGGCCGTTATTTTAATCAAACGTATCGGGCTGCCATTACGACTATTTCCCAAGGCCGCGGAGAAGCTTGGCCAAGTTGTCACGGGTGACTTTACCATTCATGATGCTGAAGGCGTGTACAGCCATCACTAGAGTCACAAAACAGTCCGTGAATACCCCGGCAACTTAAACGACAGGCTTTTCAAACAGGCGCACCGAGGCGAAGATTATACCCAGCCAATCAGCTCCCATAGCTAACATCACCCACCCTCCACCCAGCCAATCAGCTAACATCACCCAGCCACTCAGCTCCCGTAGTGATCTTCCTACAGAAGGTACAACCAGCTCTAGATTTCGCCCCATGCAATGTGAACTCTGAACCCCTAAAACGACATATCTCAAACCGAGGTGATGGAAATCTGACCCTATGTAGGGGTAAGAGAGAGGACAAGGGTGACTCCATCTCAAGAAATCAAAATCCTGTGCCTCATCCACGAGGCCAAGGAGCCTCAGAACCACACACACACGCACGCACGCACACACAGGACTCGGGCAGCCACCACCACCTCTAGACCTGGGGTAATAACCTGAGCTACCCCAAAACAGTTTCCCCAAACCGAGGTAAAAGTTGAATTCGACATCCCCTATACACCACACCCACCCACGCCCACCCCAGTCCAAGAAACAGAAATTCCTGAGCACCAAGCAGGGGCAGATCTCATCGCCCAAGAGGCTAAAGGCAGCACGCTGGAAGGCCAGCACCAACACATGCACGCACAGCACACCACTCGGGCACCACACCGTGAAGCACGGCGCCTGATGGCCACCAACGAGTACAAGTGTGCTGAGCACTTCATCAACCTCATCGCCTGCGAGGGGTGCCGCGGCATGACTGCCGAGGAGTGGCGGCGGCGCTACAGGGAGCTGGAGAAGTATGAAAAGAAGGGCTTGCTGAGGACGGGAATGATGGCAGCTCAACGCCGACAGGATCAAGGCCGAGGCCGAGGAGCTCTCGAGGCCTCGCAAGATCAGGTTCAACCTGATGGACGTCCCAAACCTGTCAAGGACCGGGAGTTCCTGTACCGCCTCTACTAGTCCAGGAAAGGCGGCATGGTGCAGCAGTGGCGTAGCTGCCTCGCCGCGCTCAACAACAACGAGGCGGCTTGGCGGCAGGAGCTGGATGCCCTGGCGGCTAGGAGGCTGGCGGGCTGAGGGCCTGAGTACACGGGAGCGGAGGTGCAGGAGGAGGAGTGGGTAATGGAGTAGGAGGAGCAGGAGGAGGTGGGGGGGGCAGAAGCCGAAGACGTAGATGGAGAGAAGGGAGGGAGGGAGTGCTGGGAAGGAAGAGGGGAGGGAGGGGACGAAGAGAGGAAGGAGGAGGAAGAGAGGGAGAGAGGAACAGAAGAAGAAAGGAAGATGAACGAAGAAAGGAGAAGGAAATAGGAGAGGAAGGGAAGGAGATGGAGGAAGAGAGTGAGGAAAAGAAGAAGAAGGAGGAGGCGGTGATGGAGGAGGAGGAGGAGGAGGGGGGGGTGGCAGTGGCCGAGGTCGAAGATGGAGGGGAGGGAAGGAGGACAGCTTGAAGGAAGGGGGGGAGGGGCAGGAGGAGAGGGGGAGGCACGTCGTCGCCCACAGCTCAAGACAGGGGAGCAACACGAGCACCGGCACCGGCAGCAGCGGCAGGCCAGGGCAGCAGGCGGGGGGCGGTAGCGGGGCGGAGTTGTGTTTTTTTTTTCATTTTTGCTTTGTTGTTGCACAAAAAGAGAAAATCAAATAAAAATTCGGAAAACAAAAAAAAAAAAAATTAACACTACACTAAGACAAAATAACAAAAAAGTAATAAAATAACAACGCCTAAAAAATAATATATCAAAAAAATAATATACCAAAAAAAATGAAAATCAGTAAAAAAAAAAAAAAGGAGCAAAACAAAAAAACTATAAAAAAAACTAATAAAACAACAAAAAAAACTGTGAGTGTGTGTGTGTGTGTGTATCTGATCCTGGCTCAGATGTCACGATGGGATGCTGACCCTGGCTTAGATGTCGGGGTGGGATGCTGACCCTGGCTTAGATGTCGGGGATGACCTGGCGATGTCGGGGTGGGATGCTGACCCTGGCTTAGATGTCGGGGTGATGTTGACCCTGGTTCAGATGTCAGGATGGGATGCTGACCTGGCTTAGGTGTCGGGTGGGATGCTGACCTGGCTTAGATGTCGGGGTGGGATGCTGGACCCTGGCTTAGATGTCGGGGGATGCTGACCCTGCTTAGATGTCGGGTGGGATGCTGACCCTGGCTTAGATGTCGGGTGGAATGCTGACCTGGCTTAGATGTCGGGTGGGATGCCGACCCTGGCTTAGATGTCGGGATGGATGCTGACCCTGCTTAGATGTCGGGGTGGGATGCTGACCCTGGCTTAGATGTCGGGCGGGATGCTGACCCTGGCTCAGATGTCGGGGGTGGGATGCTGATCCTGGCTTAGATGTCGGGGTGGATGCTGACCCTGGCTTAGATGTCGGGTGGGATGCTGACCCTGGCTTAGATGTCGGGGTGATGCTGACCTGGCTTAGATGTCGGGGTGATGCTGATCCTGGCTTAGATGTCGGGGGATGTTGATCCTGGCTTAGATGTCGGGGGATGCTGACCTGGCTGAGATGTCGGGGGGGGATGCTGACCCTGGCTTAGATGTCGGGGTGGGATGCTGATCCCGGCTTAGATGTCGGGTGGATGCTGATCCCGGCTTAGATGTCGGGGTGGATGCTGACCTTGGCTTAGATGTCGGGGGTGGATGCTGACCCGGCTTAGATGTCGGGGTGGGATGCTGATCCTGGCTTAGATGTCGGGGTGATGCTGACCCTGGCTTAGATGTCGGGTGGGATGCTGACCCTGGCTAAGATGTCGGGGTGGGATGCTGACCCGCTTATATGTCGGGGTGGATGCTGACCCTGGCTTATATATCGGGGTGGATGCTGACCCTGGCTCATATGTCGGGTGGGATGCTGACCCAGGCTTATATGTCGGGTGGATGCTGACCCTGGCTTAGATGTCGGGGTGATGCTGACCCTGGCTTAGATGTCGGGTGGGGATGCTGACCCGGCTTAGATGTCGGGGTGATGCTGACCCGGCTTAGATGTCGGGGTGGGATGACCCCTGGCTTAGATGTCGGGGTGGATGCTGACCGGCTTAGACTGGCTTAGATGTCGGGGTGGGATGTTGACCCTGGCTTAGATGTCGGGGTGATGCTGACCCTGGCTTAGATGTCGGGGTGGGGATGCTGACCTCGGCTTAGATGTCGGGGTGATGCTGACCTGGCTTAGATGTCGGGTGGATGCTGACCCTCGGCTATAGATGTCGGGGTGGGATGCTGACCCCTGGCTTATATGTCGGGTGGATGCTGACCCTGGCTTATATGTCGGGTGGATGGTGCTGACCCTGGCTTATATGTCGGGGTGGATGCTGACCTGGCTTAGATGTCGGGGTGGGATGCTGACCGGCTTAGATGTCGGGGTGGATGCTGACCCTGGCTTAGATGTCGGGGTGGGATGCTGACCCCGGCTTATATATCGGGGTGATGCCGACCCGGCTTATATGTCGGGGTGATGCTGACCCTGGCTTAGATGTCGGGGTGGATGTTGACCCCTGGCTTAGATGTCGGGGTGATGCTGACCCTGGCTTAGATGTCGGGGTGGGATGCTGACCTGGTTTAGATGTCGGGTGGGATGCTGACCCTGGCTTAGATGTCGGGGTGATGGGATGCTGACCCTGGCTTAGATGTCGGGGTGGGATGCTGACCCTGGCTTAGATGTCAGGGGTGATGCTGGACCCCTGGCTTAGATGTCGGGGTGGGATGCCGATCCTGGCTTAGATGTCTGGATGGATGCTGACCCTGGCTTAGATGTCGGGTGGGATGCTGACCCTGGCTTAGATGTCGGGTGTGGATGCTGACCCTGTTTAGATGTCGGGGTGGGATGCTGACCCTGGCTTAGATGTGGGTGGGATGCTGACCTGGCTCAGATGTCTGGAAGGCCAGATGCTGACCCTGGCTTAGATGTGGGTGGGATGCTGATCCTGGCCTGATGTCTGGAGGGATGCTGACCCTGGCTTAGATGTCGGGGTGGGATGCTGACCTGGCAGATGTCGGGGTGGGATGCTGACCCTGGCTTAGATGTCGGGGATGCAATCTCTTTATTTTTTGTTTTGTTCCAAAAAAAGAGTAAATAAAAAAAAAATCTGCAAACAAAAAAAAAAAAAATTTCTACACTATGACAAAAAAAATAGAAATAATAATAAAACCTCAAAATAATAATATACCCAAAATATACTTAGAAATTAGAAACCATGAAAATCCAAAACAATGAAAAAAAAAAAAATTCAAAAAAAGAAAAAAACTATTAAAACAAAACAAAAATAATATACCAATCTGCAAACAATAAGGGAGGAAAAGCCTGTGAAATAGAAAGAGGAGAAAGAAGAAGAGGGAGGGGAAGGAACAGTGGAGGAGGAGAGGGAGAGGAACAGGTGAGGAAGGAAGGTGGAGAAGGAGGAGAAGGAACCGTGTGTGTGTTTGTCGGTGTGTGTGTGTGTGTGTGTGTGTGTGTGTGTGTGTGTGTGTGTGTGTGTGTGTGTGTGTGTGTGTGTGTGTGTGTGTGTGTGTTTGTTTCCGTGTGTGTGTGTGTGTGCGTGTGTGTGTGAGTGTGTGTGTGTGTGTGTGTGTTTGCGAGTGTGTGTGTGTGTTTGCGAGTGTGTGTGTGTGGGTGTGTGGGGGTGTGGGTGTATGTGTGTGTGTAAGGAGGATAGAAAATTGAGGCGCCGGACGATATATTCTAATTATCTTCGTTTTTCTGTTATTTGAGAGAGAGAGAGAGAGAGAGAGAGAGAGAGAGAGAGAGAGAGAGAGAGAGAGAGAGAGAGAGAAAGAGAGAACGAAATAGAACGAGCGAATGAATAAGTGAAACGGAGACCTGCCAACCGCTAAATGACCGGATCGACCGACCGGCAACCCAGCATCCGAACGAACGAACAAAACGAACGAACAAAACAATAAAGAACGAAAGGGGCGGACAAACGAGCAGGCGAACGATTACAAAACGAACAAACGAACGTGGAATAAGGGAGATGAGCGGGCGGACGAATCAGGCGAAACTAAATGAACGGAATGAGGGAGCGAACAACCGAGGAGTCGGAGAGGCGGCAAACGAAGGAGGAGTGTGTCGCAGAGGCGGATAAGGAGCAAGGGAATACAACCGACCAACGGAGCGAGCGAGAGATACGAACAGAGTGTGTCGGAAATGAACGAGCAACAGACTACAACCGCCGACCAACGGGCGTGATAAGGAGCAAACGAAAGAATGAGTGAAACGAGAGATCGAGCGGATAAGACCGACTACAACTGGGAACGGAGCGGAGGAGCGAAACGAAGGAATGATAAACGAGAGATCGAGCGAATGAGCAACTGACTACACAAATCGACCAACGGAGAAAGCGAGGATAAGAGAGAGGGAAGGAACGGAGAGGCGAGATAAGGACTACAGGACCGACCAACGAGAGAAAGCGTGATAAGGAAGGGGAGAGACGAAAGAGGAGCAAGGCGCAACTGACTAAGCATAACCGACCAACGGAGCGTAGGAGTAAAAGCCGGAGAGGCGTGGATAAGAGAGACGAGGGAATGGTGCACGGGGCCTGACCAAGGGGAGTGAGAGTTCAGAACAAGGCGAGAATGAAGGAGGAGATTGAGTGTGTCGGAGCAACAGACTACATAAATTGACCAACGGAGCGAAAGGGGCAAACGAAGGAGTGGTCGAGACGAGCAACGGATAAGGACTACACACCTACCAACGAGGGGAGTGTGTGGGAGAAGGGATAAGGGGGAGGGAGGTGATCGAGAGGCGTGATATGGGGAGGGACTGCTAATAATAATAACCGACCAACGAGCAAGCGATGAACGAAGGAACGACGGAACGAGAGATCAAGCGAACGAACAACAGACTACACAACCGACCAACGGAGCAAGTGTGAACGAAGGAAATCAAGGAAAACGAGTGATCGAGAGAGTGGACAACTGATTAGGACAACCGAGGTCGGAGAGAGCGAACGAACGAAGAACGAACGGGGAGATCGAGCCACCGAAGAACAACCGCGGGCATAAGGGGGAGGGAGTGTAATGGAGCGAGCGAGGATAAGGGGAGGGAGGAAACGGAAAGATGGAGAGGCGGATATAACCTACTACACAAGGGACCAAGAGAGTGTGTCGAGAGGAACGATAAGAGAGAGAGAGAGAGGTGGGGTCGGGATCGAAGCGAAAACAACTGATAACGGGGAGAGAGTGTGTTGGCAGCGAGGAGTGGATCGAAGAGAGAGAGAGAACGAGGATCGAGTGTGTCAGAGAGCTACAAATGAATAAGGCCAAAGCCCGACCGAGTGTCTGAGAGTCGTGTGGAGATAACTGGAGAGGGAGAGTCTCGACCGACCGAGAGGAGTGACTAATCGAACGAGGGAGGTTGGGATGGAACAAACGAACGAACGAACAAGGAAAGAATGAATGAACGGCGAGACCGACCGACTGACCATTGCACATATGTGGCTGCATGAGTGTCTGTGTGTGTGTGTACAGTGTGTATGTGTGTGTGTGTGTGTGTGTGTGTGTATAAATGTGTGTGTGTGTGTGTGTGTGTGTGTGTGTGTGTGTGTGTGTGTGTGTGTGTTAGAGTGTGTGTTTGTGTGTGTGTGTGTGTGTGTGTGCGTGGATAAGTGGGGAGGGGTGGGTGATGGTCGTAGAGGTGATAAGGAGGAATATGAGTGAGTGTGTGTGTGAGAGTGCATGTGTGTAAGGGAGAGGAGTAGATGGGTGGGTCGTATGAGTGCGTGAGTAAGGGAGAGAGGCACAGAGGCGCAAGTGTGAGTGAGTGTGTCGGAGAGTGCAAGTGTGTGTGTGTGTGTGTGTGTGTGTGTGTAGTCAGTGTGTGTAGGCAAAACAAGATTGAGGGCATGAAAATAAACTTTTATTATCTTTGCTTTCTTTATAAGAGAGAGGGTAAGCAAGCTGTGGGGAGATAATTGAAAGGGAGGTCAGGAGAGGTGATAAGGGGAGAGACAAGGAGAGAGCGAGATAGAGGGGGAGGGAGGAAGCCGAGAGAGGCAGAGATAAGGGAGAGGGAGGAAGCCGGAGAGAAGCAAGAAACCTAGATTATTTAATAAAGGGAGGGAGTGTAAGCCTGAGAGGAGAGGAGGGATTGTTTTGAAACACGTGAATAAGAGGATGAGAGTGAGGAACGGTGGAGGCGTGATTAGGGGAGGGAATCAGTGTTTGGAGAGGCGAGATAAGGGAGTGCCGAGGCGGATAAGACGACAGGTGTGTGACGGAGAGGCGACAAGAGAGGAGAGGTAAGGGGGCAGAGAGGCGTGGATAAGGGGGAGAGAGGAGTGTGTCGGAGAGGCGTGATAAAGGGGAGGGAGTGTGTCGGGAGAGGCGTGATAAGGAGAGGGAGGGGCTGAGAGCGTGATAAGGGAGATGGAGTGTGAAATCGGAGATGCGTGATAAGGGAGACGGAGGTAAGCCGAGAGGCGTGGATAAGGGAGACGGAGGTGTCGGAGAGGCGGATAAGGAGACGGAGTGTAAGCGGGAGGCGGATAAGGGAGAGGGAGGCAGGTCGGAGAGGCGGATACAGGAGACGGAGGTCGGAGAGGCGGATAAGGGAGACGGAGGTCGGAGAGGCGGGATAAGGAGACTTGAGTGTGTCGGAGAGGCGTGATAAGGGAGACGGAGTGTGTCGGAGAGGCGTGATAAGGGAGAGGGAGTGTGTCGGAGAGGAGTGATATGAGACGGGAGGTCGGAGAGGCGCAAGGAGAGAGGGAGATGTCGGAGGGCGTGAGGGAGAGAAAGCTTGAGAGGCGTGATAAGGGAGAGGGAGGTCGCAGGAGGGATGGGGGAGAGAAAGAATGTCGGGAGAGGCGTGGATAAGGGAAAAGCTGAGGCTGGAAGGAGGGGAGGCCGGAGGGGTTGTGATGGGGGAGAGAAAATGGCTGGAGGGAGTGTCGAGGTGGATAAGGGAGATGGAGGCCGGAGAGGAGGATAAGGAGAGGGAGTAAGCGTCGAGAGGCGGGATAAGTATGTTCTGGAGAGGGAGGAAGCCGGGAGAGGCGTGGACAAGGAGAGGAGGTGCAGGGGAGTGATGGAGGAGAGGAAGAATGTCGGAGGGGCGTGATTGGGGAGAGGAAAAGTTTCGGAGGGGCGTGAAGGGGAAGAGGAAGAGACGAGGGAAGGTGACGGGAGAGAAAGGCCGGGAGGAAGGAGAAAAGAGAGAGAGAGGTTCCTGGAGTAATCGGAGAAGCGTGATAAGGTGGAAGTGGTGTGTCGGAGACGCGTGATAAGGGAGAAGGAGTGTGTCGGAGAGGCGTGATAAGGGGGAGGGAGTGTCTAGGAGAGGCGTGATAAAGGGGAGGGAGTGTGTCGCAGAGGCGTGATAAGGGGGAGGGAGTGTGGCTGAGAGGTGTGATAAGGGGGAAGGAGTGTGTCGGGGAGGCGAGATAAGGAGGAGGGAGGCACAGAGAGGCACAAGGAGGCGAAGGGAGTGTGTCGGGAGAGGCGGATAAGGAGAGGGAGGTGTGGGAGAGGCGTGGATAAGCAAGGAGGAGGTGCTTGAGAGAGTGATAAGGGTGGGGGAGTGTGTCGGAGAGGCGTGATAAGGGAGAGGGTGTTTGGGAGAGGCATGATAAGGGGGAGGAGGTCGCAGAGGCGTGATAAGGGGAGAGGGAGGGGGAAGGCGTGGATAAGGGGGAGGGAGGTGTGGTGAGGCGTGATAAGGGGATGGAGTGTGTCGAGAGGCGTGATAAGGGAGAGGAGGTCAGGAGGCGTGATAAGGGAGAGAGGCCGGGTGAGGCGTGATAAGGGGGATGGTGTGTCGGAGAGGCGGATAAGGGAGAGGAGGCCAAGAGGAGGCGTGATAAGGGGAGAGGAGTGTGTTTGAGAAGGTGATAAGGGGGGAGGAGTGTGTTTGATAGGGGCGAGATTAGGGAAGGTGCAGGAAGGAGGAGGCGGATAAGGAGAGGTATCAGTGTCGGAGAGGCGTGATAAGGGGAGAGGGAGGTTGGAGAGGCGTGATAAGATAGAGGGAGTGTGCCGGAGAGGCGTGATAAGGGAGAAAAGTGTGTCGTGGAGAGGCGTGGATAAGGGGGGAGGGAGTGTAAAATGGGAGATGTGATATGGAGAGCAACATGTAGAGGCATGATAAGGGGGAGGAAGTGTCTCGAGAGGTGAATAAGTGGGAGGGAGTGTGTAGGAGAGGCGTGATAAAGGAGAGGAGGTACAGTGGCTGGGAGAGGCGATAAGGGGAGGGGAGGTGTCGCTGAGGCGTGATAAGGGGGAGGAGGTAATGGAAAGGCGTGATAAGGGGGAGGGAGTGTATCGAGGCGGATAAGGAGAGGCGGATAAAGGGGATATGAGGAGGTAATGGAGGCGAGATAAGGGGGAGGAGGTCGAGAGGCGGATAAGGGGAGGGAGGTGTCGGAGAGGAGTGATAAGGGGAGGGAGGTGTCGAGAGAGTGATAAGGGGAGGAGCACGGAGAGGCGTGATAAGGGGAGGGAGGTAATGGAGAGGTGATAAGGGGAGGGAGGTGTCGAGAGGAGGATAAGGGGGAGGGAGGTGGTCGGAGAGGTGATAAGGGGGAGGAGGCACAGAGAGGCGTGATAAGGGGAGGGAGGCACGGAGAGGCGTATAAGGACAGGGGAAGCTGGAGGCAAGGGAGATAAGGGAAGGTGGTGTGGAAGTAGGAGGCGGATTAGGGAGAGGGAGGTTGGAGAGGCGTGGATAAAGGGGAGGGAGTGTCGGAGAGTCGTGATAAGGGGGAGGGAGGCACGGAAAGGCGTGATAAAGGGAGGAGGTAAGTCGAGAGGCGTGATAAGGGGAGGGAGGACGGAGAGGCGGATAAGGGGAGGGAGGATTGAGAGGCGTGATAAGGGGAGAGGAGTGTGTCGAGAAGTGGATAAAGGGAGGAGTGTCGGACAGGCGTGATAAGGGGAGGAGGGCCGGAGAGGCGTGATAAGGGGGAGGAGGTGTCGGAGAGGCGTGGATAAGGGGAGGGAGGTGTCGAGAGGCGTGATAAGGGGGAGTGTATTTGGAGAGGAGTGCCTGGAAAGGCGTGATAAAGGAGGGAGTGTATTGAGAGGCGAGATAAGGGGAGGGAGTGTAATGAGGCGTGATAAAAGGAGAGGCGGATAAGGAGAGGGGGAGGGAGAGGCGTGGATAAGGAGAGGTGTCGGAGTGGCGGATAAGCCGGGAGAGTATCGGAGAGGTGATAAGGGGGAGGGAGTGTGCCGGAGAGGCGTGATAAGGGGGAGGGAGTGTGCCGGAGAGGCGTGTGGATAAGGGGAGGAGGACGGAGAGGCGTGGATAAGGGGAGGGAGTGTATCGAGAGGCGTGATAAGGGAGGGAGGTATCGGAGGGCGTGGATAAGGGAGAGGAGTGTACTGGAGAGGCGTGGATAAGGGAGAGGAGTGTAAGAGAGGCGTGATAAGGGAGAGGAGGCTGGGGAGAGGCGTGATAAGTAAGGAGTGTGTGGAGAGGCGGATAAGGGGAGAGGGAGGTGTCAGAGAGGCGGATAAGGGGAGGGAGCACAGAGGCGGATAAGGGGAGGAGTGTGTCAGAGAGGCGTGATAAGGGAGGGAGTATCAGAGGCGTGGATAAAGGAGGATGGAGGCCAGAGGTGTGTGAAGGGAGAGGAGGTAATGGAGAGGCGGATAAGTGAGGAGGGTCGAGAGGCGGATAAGGGGAGGAGTGTGTATCTGGAGAGGCGTGATAAGGGAGACGGAGTGTGTAGGAGAGGCGTGATAAGGGGGAGGGAGTGTGTCAGAGAGGCGTGATAAAGGAGAGGGTGTGGCTGAGAGTGTAGGAGAGAGGTGGATAAGGGATGGGGAGGAGGCCTGGAGAGGCGTGGGGATAAGGGAGAGAGGGAGGTGTAGGAGAGGCGTGATAAGGGGGAGGGAGGTCTCGGAGAGGCGTGGGATAAGGGAGGGAGGTGTCCTGGAGAGGCGGATAAGGGAGGGAGTGTGGGGCTGGAGAGGCAAGGGATAAGGGAGGGAGTGTGGCTGAGAGAGCGTGATAAGGGGAGGGAGTAAATGGGAGAGGCGGATAAGTGGGAGAAGTGTCGGAGGGAAGGGAGATAAGGGAGGCAGGTCGTGGAGAGTGTGATAAGGGGGAGGGAGTGTGTCGGAGAGGCGTGATAAGGGAGAGGGAGTGTGTCGGAGGGGCGAGATAAGGGGAAGGTGGTGTGAAGGAGAGGCGTGATAAGGGGGAGGGAGTGTATTGGAGAGGCGTGATAAGGGAGAGGGAGGCCGAGAGGCGTGAGGAGGGGAGGGAGGCATGAGAGGCGGATAAGGGGAGGGAGGTCGAGAGGCGTGATAAGGGGAGGAGTGTGTCTTGGGAGAGGCGTGGATAAGGAGGGAAGGATGGGAGAGAAGTGATAAGGAGAAGGAGTCTGTCGGAGAGGCGTGATAAGGGGGAGGGAGTGTGGCGGAGAGGCGTGATAAGGGGGAGGGAGTGTGGAGGCGGATAAGTGGGGAGGTGTCGGAGAGGCGTGGATAAGGTAGGGGGAGTGTGTAGGAGAGGCGTGATAAGGGAGAGGGAGTGTGTCGGAGAGGCGTGATAAGGGGAGTTGGTGTGGCGGAGAGGCGTGATAAGAGGGAGGAGATCGGAGAGGCGTGTGGATAAGGGGGAGGGAGTGTGGCGGAGAGGCGAGATAAAGGGGAGGGAGTGTGTCGGAGAGGCGAGATAAGGGGGGAGGGAGGAGGAGAGGCGTGATAAGGGGAGAGGGAGGTGTCGGATAGGCGTGATAAGGGGGGGGGAGTGTGTCGGAGAGGCGAGATAAGGGGGAGCGAGTGTGTCCGAGAGGTGAGATAAGGGGGAGGGAGTGTGTCGGAAAGGAGAGATAAGGGAGAGGGAGTGTGTGGGAGAGGCGTGATAAGGAAGAGGGAATGTGTCGGAAAGGAGAGATAAGGGAGAGGGAGTGTGTGGAGAGGCGTGATAAGGAGAGGGATTGTCTTGGATAGGCGTGATAATGGGGAGGGAGTGTGTCGGAGGCGAGATAAGGAGGAGGGAGTGTGTCGGAGAGGCGAGATAAGGGGGGAGTGTCGGAGAGGCGGACTGAGGGAGAGGGAGTGTGTCGGAGAGGCGTGATAAGGGGAGGGAGGTGTGGGAGAGGCGTGATAAGGGGAGAGGAGGTGTGGCGGAGAGGCGGAGACAAGGGGAGAGTGTGTCGGAGGAGCGTGATAAGGGGAGGGAGTGTGTCGGAGAGGCGTGATAAGGGGAGGTGGAAGTGAGAAAGATAAGAGGGAGTGTCAGAGAGGCGTGATAAGGGGAGGGAGGTAAGAGAGGCGGGATACGGTGGAGGGAGTGTGTCGGAGAGGCGTGATAAGGAGAGGGAGTGTGTCGGAGAGGCGTGATAAGGAGAGGGAGTGTGTCGGAGAGGCGTGATAAGGTGTAAGAAGTGTGTCGGAGAGGCGAGATAAAGGGGAGGGAGTGTGTTGAAGAGGCGTTATAAGGGAGAGGTAGTGTGTCGGAGAGGCGTGATGAGGGGGAGAGGTACAAAGAGGAGGATAATGGGAGAGAGGTATGAGAGAGGCGTGATAAGAGAGAGGCCGCAGAGGCGTGATAAGGGAGAGTGTCGCAGAGGTGTGATAAGGGAGAGGAAGTCTATCGGAGAGGCGTGATAGGGATGAGGGAGAGTCTCGGAGAGGCGTGATGAGGGGGAGGGAATGTGTCGGAGAGGCGGATAAGGAGAGAGAGGTGGAGAGGCGTGATAAGGAGGAGGAGGTGTCGGAGGCGTGATAAGGGGGAGGGTGTGTGTTTGAGAGGCGTGATAAGGGGAGGGAGTGTCAAAGAGGTGATAAGGGAGAGTGTATCGGAGAGACGTGGATAAGAGAGAGGAGTGTTTCGGAGGGGCGTGAGAAGGGAGAGAGAGTGTGTCGGAGAGGCGTGATAAGGAGGAGAGGAGTGTAATGGAGAGGCGTGATAAGGGAGAGGGAGTGTGGAGAGGCGTGATAAGGGGTAGGGAGTGTCTCGGAGAGGCGTGATAAGGGAGAGGTGTGTCGAGAGGCGTGATAGGGGGAGAGGAGTGTGGTAGGCGGAAGTGTGTCGGAGAGGGTTTGACGTGATAAGGGGAGTTGAGTGTGAGAGCCAGGTGACAGAGGCGTGATAAGGGGAGGGATTTGGGTGTCGGAGAGGCGGATAAGGGAGAGGGAGGTGTCGGAGAGGCGTGATAAGGGGAGAGGGAGGTGTCGGAGAGGCAGGTGATAAGGGAGAGGGTATGGTGTCGGAGAGGCGTGATAAGGGAAGAGGTGGAGAGGCGTGATAAGTGGGAAGGGTGATAAGGGAGAAGGTCAGAGGCGTGATAAGGGGAGGGGTGACGGAGAGGCGGATGGGTATTGCAGAGTGTGGGAGAGGCGTGATAAGGGAGAGGGAGGTGTCTGAGAGGCGTGACAGGGGAGGGAGTGTGGCGGAGAGGCGTGATAAGGGAGGGGTGTGTCGGAGAGGCGTGATAAAGGAGAGGGAGTGTGTCGGAGAGGCGTGATAAGGGAGAGGGAGTGTGATGGAGAGGCGTGATAAGGGAGAGGGAGTGTGGCGGGAAGAGGGGCTTGATGGGGCCAGGACTGGAAGGGTGTCTGGCACAGGGTGACAGGGAAGGGTTTGAGGTGCTGGCAGGGTGACAGGGAAGGGTTGGGGGGGCGGGCAGGGTGAGAGGGAAGGGTTTGAGTGGCTAGCAGTGTGGCAGAGAAGGGTTAAGGTGGTTGGCAGGGTGACAGGGAAGGGTTTGGTTGGCTTGCAGGGTGACAAGGAAGGGTTTGGGTGGCTGGCAGAGTGACAGAGAAGGGTTTGGGTGGCTTGCAGGGTGACAGAGAAGGGTTTGGGTGTCTGGCATGGTGACAGGGAAGGTTTGAGTGGCTGGCAGGGTGACAGGGATGGGTTGGTGTGGCTGGCAGGGTGACATTGAAGGGTTTGGGTGGCTGGCAGGGTGACAGGGAAGGGTTGGTGGCTGGCAGGTGACAGGGAAGGGTTTGGTGGCTGGCAGGGTGACAGGAAGGGTTTGGTGGCTAGCAGGGTGACAGGGAAGGGTTTGAGTGGGTTGCAGGGTGACAGGGAAGGGTTTGGGTGGCTGGCAGGGTGACAGGGAAGGTTTGGGTACGGGTGACAGGGAAGGGTTTGGGTGGCTGGCAGGTGACAGGAAGGGTTTGGTGGCAGGTGACAGGAAGGGTTTGAGGGTTTGAGTGGCAGGGTGACAGGGAAGGGTTTGAGTGGCTGGCAGGGTGACAGGAAGGGTTTGGGTGGCTGCAGGTGACAGGGAAGGGTTTGGGTGGCTGGCAGGGTGACAGGGAAGGGTTTGACTGGTTGGCAGGGTGACAGGGAAGGGTTTGGGTGGCTGGCAGGTTGAAATGGAAGGGTGTGGGTGACTGGCAGGGTGACAGGGAAGGGTCTGGGTGGCTGGCAGGTGACAGAAAAGGGTTTGAGTGGCTAGCATGGTGATAGGGAAGGGTTTGTGTGGCTGGCCGGGTGACAGGGAAGGGTTTGGGTGGCTGGCAGGGTGACAGGGAAGGGTTTGTGTGGCTGGCAGGGTGACAGGGAAGGGTTTGAGTGGCTGGCAGGTTGACAGGGAAGTGTTTGAGTTGCTGGCAGGTGACAGGAAGGGTTTGAGGGCTGGCAAGTGACAGGGAAGGGTTTGGGTGGCTGGCAGGGTGACAGGGAAGGGTTTGAGTGGCTGGCAGGGTGACAGGGAAGGGTTTGAGTTGCTGGCAGGGTGAAAGGGAATGGTTTCGGTTTCTGGCAGGGTGACAGGGAAGGGTTTGGGTGGCTGGCAGGGTGACAGGGAAGGGTTTGTGTGGCTGGCAGTGTGACAGGGAATGGTTTGTGTGGTAGGCAGGGTGACAGGAAAGGGTTTGAGTGGCTGGCAGAGTGATAGGGAAGGGTTTGAGTGGCTGGCAGGGTGACAAGAACGGGTTTGGGTGGCTGGCAGGGTGACAGGGAAGGGTTTGAGTGGCTGGCAGGGTGACAGGGAAGGGTTTGGGTGGTTGGCAGTGCGACAGGGAAGGGTTTGGGTTGGCAGGGTGACAGGAAGGGTTTGGTGGCTGGCAAGGTGACAGGGAAGGGTTTGAGTGGCTGGCAGGTGACAGGAAGGGTTTGAGTGGCTGGCAAGGTAACAGGGAAGAGTTTGGGTGGCTGGCAGGGTGACAGGGAAGGGTTTGAGTGGCTGGCAGGGTAACAGGGAAGGGTTTGATTGGCTGGCAGGGTGACAGGGAAGTGTTTGGTGGCTGTGACAGGGAAGGAGTGGCTGGCAGGGTGACAGGGAGTGGTTTGAGTGGCTGGCAGGGTGACAGGGAAGGGTTTGGGTGGCTGGCAGGGTGACAGGGAAGGGTTTGAATGGCTGGCAGGGTGACAAGGAAGGGTTTGGGAGGCTGGCAGGGTGACAGGGAAGAGTTTGGGTGGTTGGCATGGTGACAGGGAAGGGTTTGGGTGGCTGGCAGGGTTACTGGGTAGGGTTCGGGTGGCTGGCAGGGTGACAGGGAAGGGTCTGGATGGCTACCAGGGTGACAGAGAAGGGTTTGGGTGGCTTGCAGGGTGACAGGGAAGGGTTTGGGTGGCTGGCAGGGTGACAGGGAAGGGTTTGGGTGGCTGGCAGGGTGACAGGGAAGGGTTTGAGTGGCTGGCAGGGTGACAGGGAAGGGTTTGAGTTGCTGGCAGGGTGAAAGGGAATGGTTTCGGTTTCTGGCAGGGTGACAGGAAGGGTTTGGGTGGCTGGCAGGGTGACAGGAAGGGTTTGGTGGCTAGCAGGGTGACAGGAAGGGTTGAGTGGCTGGCAGGGTCACAGGGAAATGTTTTAGTGGCTGGCAGGGTGACGGAAGGTTTGGGTGGCAGGTGACAGGGAAGGGTTTGGGTGGCTGGCAGGGTGACAGGGAAGGGTTTGGGTGGCTGGCAGGGTGACACGAAAGGGTTTGTGTTGCTTGCAGTGTGACAGGGAATGGTTTCGGTGGCTGGCAGGGTGACAGGAAGGGTTTGAGTGGCTGGCAGGGTGACAGGGAAGGGTTTGAGTGGCTGTCAGGGTGACAAGAACGGGTTTGGGTGGCTGGCAGTGTGACAGGGAAGTGTTTGGGTGGCTGGCAGGGCGAGAGGGAAGGGTTTGAGTGGCTGCCAGGGTGACAGGGAAGGGTTTGAGTGGCTGTCAGGTTGACAAGGAAGGATTTGGGTGGCTGGCAGGATGACAGGGAAGGGTTTGGGTGGCTGGCAGGGTAACAGGGAAGGGTTTGAGTGGCTGGCAGAGTGACAAGGAAGGGTTTGAGTGGCTGGCACGGTGACAAGGAAGGGTTTGAGTTGCTGGCAGGGTAACAGGGAAGGGTTTGAGTGCCTGGCAGGGTGATAGGGAAGGGTTTTGGGTGGCTGGCAGGGTGACATGGAAGGGTTTGGGTGGCTGGCAGGGTGACAGGGAAGGGTTTGTGTGGCTGGCAGGGTGACAGGGAAGGATTTGTGTGGCTGGCAGGGTTACAGGGAACGGTTTGAGTGCCTGGGAGAGTGACAGGGAAGGGTTTGAGTGGCTGGCAGGGTGACAGGGATGGGTTTGGGTGACTGGCAGGGTGACAGGGAAGGTTTGGGGAGGCTGGCAGGGTAACAGGGAAGGGTTTGGGTGGCTGACAGGGTGACAGGGAAGGGTTTGAATGGTTGGCAGGGTGACAAAGAAGGGTTTGAGTGGCTGGCAGGGTGACAAGGAAGGTTTTAAGTTGCTGGCAGGGTGACAAGAAAGGGTTTGAGTGGCTGGCAAGGTAACAGGGAAGAGTTTGGGTGGCTGGCAGGGTGACAGGGAAGGTTTTGGGTGGCTTGCAGGGTAACAGGGAAGGGTTTGGGTGGCTGGCAGGTTGACAAGGAAGGGTTTCGGTAGCTGGGAGGGTGACAGGGAAGTTTGGATGGCTGGCAGGGTGACAGGGAAGGGTTCGGTTGGCTGCCAGGATGACAGGGAAGGGTTTGTTTGACTGCCAGGGTGACAGGGAAGGGTTTGGGTGGCTGGCAGGGTGACAGGGAAGGGTTTGGGTGGTTGGCAGGGTGACAAGGAAGGGTTTGGGTTGTTGGCAGGGTGACAAGGAAGGGTTTGGGTGGCTGGCAGGGTGACAGGGAAGGGTTAGGGTGGCTGGCATGATGAGAGGGAAGGGTTTGGGTGGTTGGCAGGGTGACAGAGAAGGGTTTGTGTGGCTAGCAGGGTTACAGGGAAGGGTTTGAGTGGCTGGGAGAGTGACAGGGAAGGGTTTGAGTGGCTGGCAGGGTGAAAGGAAAGGGATTGTGTGGCTGGCAGGGTGAGAAGGAAGGGTTTGGATGGCTGGCAGGGTGAGAGAGAAGGGTTTGAGTGGCTGCCAGGGTGACAGGGAAGGGTTTGGGTGGCTGGCAGGATGACAGGGAAGGGTTTGGGTGGCTGGCAGGGTGACAGGGAAGGGTTTGAGTGGCTGGCAGGGTGACAGGGAAGTTTGAGTGGCTGGCAGGGTGACAGGGAAGGGTTTGGGTGGTTGGCAGGGTGACAGGGAAGGGTTTGGGTGGCTGGCAGGGTGACAGGGAAGGGTTTGGGTGGCTGGCAGGGTGACAGGGAAGGGTTTGGGTGGCTGGCAGGGTGACAGGGAAGGGTTTGAGTGGCTGGCAGGGTGACAAGGAAGGGTTTGAGTGGCTGGCAGGGTGACAAGGAAGGGTTTGAGTTGCTGGCAGGGTAACAAGAAAGGGTTTGAGATGCTGGCAGGGTGACAGGGAAGGGCTTGAGTGTCTGGCAGGGTGACAGGGAAGGGTCTGAGTGGCTGCAAGAGTGACAGATAAGTGTTTGGGTTGCTAGCAGGATGACAGGGAAGGGTTTACGTGAATGGCAAGGTGACGGAAGGGTTTGGGTGGCTGGCAGGGTGATAGGGAAGGGTTTGAGTGGCTAACAGGGTGACAGGGAAGGGTTTGAGTGGCTTGTAGGGTGACAGGGAAGGGTTTGGGTGGCTGGCAGGGTGACAGGGAAGAGTTTGGGTGGCTGGCAGGATGACAGGGAAGGGTTTGGGTGGCTGGCACGGTGACAGGGAATGGTTTGTGTGGTTTGCAGGGTGACAGGGAAGGGTTTGGGTGGCTTACAGGGAAGGGTTTGAGTGGCTGGCAGAGTGATAGGGAAGGGTTTGAGTGGCTGGCAGGGTGACAAGAACGGGTTTGGGTGGCTGGCAGGGTGACAGGGAAGGGTTTGGGTGGCTGGCAGGGTAACAGGGAAATGTTTTAGTGGCTGGCAGGGTGACGGAAGGGTTTGAGTAGCTGGCAAGGTGACAAGGAAGGGTTTGAGTGGCTGGCAGAGTGACAAGGAAGGGTTTGAGTGGCTGGCAGGGTGACAAGGAAGGGTTTGAGTGGCTGGCACGGTGACAAGGAAGGGTTTGAGTTGCTGGCAGGGTTACAGGGAAGGGTTTGAGTGCCTGGCAGGGTGATAGGGAAGGGTTTGGTGGCTAGCAGGGTGACAGGAAGGGTTTGGGTGGCTGGCAGGTGACAGGGAAGGGTTTGTGGCTGGCAGGGTGACAGGAAGGGTCTGGGTGGCTGGCAGGGTGACAGGGAAGGGTTTGAGTGGCTGGCAGGGTGACAGGGAAGGGTTTGAGTGGCTGGCAGGTAACAGGGAAAAGTTTAGGTGGCTTGCAGGGTGACAAGGCAGGGTTTGGGTGGCTGGCAGGGTAACAGGGAAGGGTTTGGGTGGCTGGCAGGGTGACAGGAAGGGTTTGAGTGGCTGGCAGGTGACAGGGACGGGATTGAGTGGCTGGCAGTGTGACAGGGAAGGGTTTGAGTGGCTGGCAGGGTGACAGGGAGGGGTTTGGGTGCCTGGCAGGTGACAGGGAAGGTTTGAGGCAGGTGACAGGGAAGGGTTTGGGTGGCTGGCAGGGTGACAGGGAAGGGTCTGAGTGGCTGGCAGGGTGACAGGGAGGGGTTTGAGTGGCTGGCAAGGGTGACAGGGAAGGGTTTGAGTGGCTGGCAGGTGACAGGGAAGGGTTTGGGTGGCTGGCAGGGTGACAGGAAGGGTTTGGTGGCTGGCAGGGTGACAGGGAAGGGTTTGAGTGGCTGGCAGGGTGACAGGAAGGGTTTGGGTGGCTGGCAGGGTGACAGGGAAGGGTTTGGGGCTGGCAGGGTGACAGGGAAGGGTTTGAGGCTGGCAGGGTGACAGGGAAGGGTTTGGGTGGCTGGCAGTGTGACAAGGAAGGGTTTGGGTGGCTGGTAGGGTGACAGGGAAGGGTTTGGGTGGCTGGCAGTGTGACAGGGAAGGGTTTGGGTGGCTGGAAGGGTGACAGGGAATTGTTTGAGTAGCTGCTAGGGTGACAGGGAAGGGTTTTGGTGGATGCCAGGGTGACAGGGAAGGGTTTGGGTGGCTGCCAGGGTGACAGGGAAGGGTTTGGGTGGCTGGCAGGGTGAGAGGAAAGGGTTTGAGTGGCTGGGGTTACAGGGAAGGGTTTGAGTGGCTGGCAGGGTGACAGGGAAGGGTTTGATTGTTTGGCAGGGTGACAGGGAAGGGTTGGGTGGCTGGCAGGTGACAGGGAAGGGTTTGGGTGGCTGGCAGGGGTGACAGGAAGGGTTTGAGTGGCTGGCAGGGTGACAGGGAAGGGTTTGAGTGGCTGGCAGGTGACAGGGAAGGTTTGGGTTGGCAGGTGACAGAGAAGGGTTTGGGTGGCTGGCAGGGTGACAGGGAAGGGTTGGAGTGGCTGGCAGGGTGACAGGGAAGGGTTTAGGTGGCTGGCAGGGTGACAGGGAAGGGTTTGGGTGGCTGGCAGGGTGACAGGGAAGGGTTTGAGTGGCTGGCAGGGTGACAGGGAAGGGTTTGGATGGCTGGCAGGGTGACAGGGAAGGGTTTTGTTGGCTGGCAGGGTGACAGGGAATGGTTTGGGTGGCAGGTGACAGGGAAGGGTTTGAGGCTGGCAGGGTGACAGGAAAGTGTTTGAGTGGCTGGCAGGGTGACAGGAAGGGTTTGGGTGGCAGGTGACAGGGAAGGGTTTGAGTGGCTGGCAGGGTGACAGGGAAGGGTTGGCAGGGTGACAGGGAAGGGTTTGAGTGGCTGGCAGGGTGACAAGGAAGGGTTTGAGTGGCTGGCAGGGTGACAGGGAAGGGTTTGAGTGGCTGGCAGGGTGACAGGGAAGGGTTTGTGTGGCTGGCAGGGTGACAGGGAAGGGTTTGTGTGGCTGGCAGGGTGACAGGGAAGGGTTTGGGTGGCTGGCAGGGTGACAGGGAAGGGTTTGAGTGGCTGGCAGGGTGACAGGGAAGGGTTTGAGTGGCTGGCAGGGTGACACGTCAGGGTTTGCGTGGCTGGCAGGGTGACAGGGAAGGGTTTGAGTGGCTGGCAGGGTGACAGGGAAGGGTTTGAGGACTGGCAGGGTGACAGGGAAGTTTGGGTGGCTGGCAGGGTGACAGGGAAGGGTTTGGGTGGCTGGCAGGGTGACAGGGAAGGGTTTGTGGTTGGCAGGTGACAGGAAGGGTTTGAGTGGCTGGCAGGTTGACAGAGAAGGGTTTGGGTGGCTGGCAGGGTGACAAGGAAGGGTATTGACTGGTTGGCAAGGTGACAGGGAAGGGTTTGGGTGGCTGACAGGGTGACAGGGAAGGGTTTGAGTGGCTGTCAGGTTGACAAGGAAGGGTTTGGGTGGCTGGCAGGGTGACAGGGAAGGGTTTGAGTGGCTGGCAGGGTGACAGGGAAGGGTTTGAGTGGCTGGCAGGTAACAGGGAAGGGTTTGAGTGGCTGGCAGGGTGACAGGGAAGGCTTGAGGGGTGACAGGAAGGGTTTGAGTGGCTGGCAGGGTGACAGGGAAGGGTTTGAGTGGCTGGCAGGTGACAGGGAAGGGTTTGGGTGGCTTGGCAGGGTGACAGGAAGGGTTTGCGTGGCTGACAGGGTGACAGGGAAGGGTTTGAGTGGCTGGCAGGGTGACAGGGAAGGGTTTGGGTGGCTGGC
Organism: Eriocheir sinensis; assembly: GCF_024679095.1. Taxonomy (NCBI): domain Eukaryota; kingdom Metazoa; phylum Arthropoda; class Malacostraca; order Decapoda; family Varunidae; genus Eriocheir; species Eriocheir sinensis. The sequence goes on from NC_066512.1 coordinate 2,344,700, forward strand.
AGGGTGACAGGGAAGTGTTTGAATTGGCAGGTGACAGGGAAGGTTTGTGTGGTTGGCAGCGTGACAGGGAAGGGTTTGAGAGCTGGCAGGGTAACAGGTAAGGGTTTGAGTGGCTGGCAGGTGACAGGGGGTTTGGGTGGCTGGCAGGGTGACAGGGAAGGGTTTGGTGGCTGGCAAGGTGACAGGAAGGGTTTGAGTGGCTGTCAGGGTGACAGGGAAGGGTTTGAGTGGCTGGCAAGGTGACAGGGAAGGGTTTGGTGGCTGGCAGGGTGACAGGGAAGGGTTTGAGTGGCTAGCAGGGTGACAGGAAGGGTTTGAGTGGTTGGCAGGGTGACAGGGAATGGTTTGAGTGGCTGGCAGCGTGAAAGGGAAGGGTTTGTGTGGCTGGCAGGGTGACAGGGAAGGGTTTGAGTGGCTGGCAGGGTGACAGGGAAGGGTTTGTGGCTGGCAGGGTGACAGGGAAGGGTTTGGGTGGCTGGCAGGGTGACAGGGAAGGTTTGGGTGGCTGGCAGGGTGACAGGGAAGGGTTTGAGTGGCTAGCAGGGTGACAGGAAGGGTTTGAGTGGCTGGCAGGTGACAGGGAAGGGTTTGAGTGGCTGGCAAGGTGAAGAGGAAGGGTTTGAGTGGCTGGCAGGGTGACAGGGAAGGGTTTGAGTGGCTGGCACGGTGACAGGGAATTGTTTGAGTGGCTGGCAAGGTGACAGCGAATGGTTTGAGGGCTGTAGGGTGACAGGAAGGGTTTGGGTGGCTGGCAGGGTGACAGGGAAGGGTTTGGGTGGCTGGCAGGGTGACAGGGAAGGGTTTGGGTGGCTGGCAGGGTGACAGGAAAGGGTTTGAGGGCTGGCAGGTGACAGGTGAAGAGGAAGGGTTTGAGTGGCTGGCAGGGTGACAGGGAAGGGTTTGGGTGGCTGGCAGGGTGACAGGGAAGGGTTTGGGTGGCTGGCAGGGTGACAGGGAAGGGTTTAGGTGGCTGGCAGGGTGACAGGGAAGGGTTTGAGTGGCTGGCAGGGTGACAGGGAAGGGTTTGAGTGGCTGGCAAGGTGACAGGGAAGGGTTTGAGTGGCTGGCAGGGTGACAGGGAAGGGTTTGGGTGGCTGGCAGGGTGACAGGGAAGGGTTTGGGTGGCTGGCAGGGTGACAGGGAAGGGTTTGAGTGGCTGGCAGGGTGACAGGGAAGGGTTTGGGGTCTGGCAGGGTGACAAGGAAGGGTTTGAGTGGCTGGCAAGGTAACAGGGAAGGGTTTGAGTTGCTGGCAGGGTGACAGGGAAGGGTTTGGGTGGCTGGCAGGGTGACAGGGAAGAGTTTGGGTGGCTGGCAGGGCGACAGGGAAGGGTTTGAGTTGCTGGCAGGGTGACAGGGAAGGGTTTGGGTGGCTGGCAGGAGTGACAGGAAGGGTTTGAGTGGCTGACAGGGTGACAGGGAAGGATTTGGATGGCTGGCAGGGTGACAGGGAAGGGTTAGAGTGGCTGGCAGGTGACAGGGAAGGGTTTGAGGGCTGGCAGGGTGACAGGAAGGGTTTGAGTGGCTGGCAGGGTGACAGGGAAGGGTTTGAGTGGCTGGCAGGGTGACAGGAAGGGTTTGAAGGTTGGCAGGGTGACAGGGAAGGGTTTGGGTGGTTGGCAGGGTGACAGGGAAGGTTTGGGTGGCTAGCAAGGTGACAGGGAAGGTTTTGGCTGGTTGGCAGGGTGACAGGGAAGGGTTTGAGTGGTTGGCAGGGTGACAGGAAGGGTTTGAGTGGCTGGGAGGTGACAGGGAAGGGTTTGGGTGGCTGGCAGGGTGACAGGAAGGGTTTGAGGGATTGGCAAGGTGACAGGGAAGGGTTTGATGGGTTCTCAGGGTGACAGTGAAGATTTTGAGTGGCTAGCAGGCTGACAGGGAAGGGTTTGGGTGGCTGGCAGGGTGACAGGGAAGGGTTTGGGTGGCTGGCAGGGTGACAGGAAGGGTTTGAGTGGCTGGCAGGTGACAGGAAGGGTTTGAGTTGTTGGCAAGGTGACAGGGAAGGGTTTGGGTGGCTAGCAGGATAACAGGGAAGGGTTTGGGTGACTGGCAGGAAGACAGGGAAGGGTTTGGGTGGCTGGGAGGGGGACAGGGAAGGGTTTGAGTGGCTTGCACGGTGACAGGGAAGGGTTTGGGTGGCAGGCAGGGTGACAAGGAAGGGTTTGAGGGCTGGCAGGTGACAGGGAAGGGTTTGAGTGGCTGGCAGGGTGACAGGGAAGGTTTGAGTGGCTGGCAGGGTGACAGGGAAGGGTTTGAGGCTGGCAGGGTGACAGGGAAGGGTTTGGGTGGCTGGCAGGTGACAGGGAAGGGTTTGATGGCTGGCAGGTGACAGGGAAGGGTTTGGGTGGCAGGGTAACAGTGAACGGTTTGAGTGGGTGGCAGGGTGACAGTGAAGATTTTGAGTGGCTAGCAGGCTGACAGGGAAGGGTTTGGGTGGCTGGCAGGGTGACAGGGAAGGGTTTGAGTGGCTGGCAGGTTGACAGGAAGGGTTTGGTGGCTGGCAGGTGACAGGGAAGGGTTTGAGTGGCTGGCAGGGTGACAGGGAAGGGTTTGAGTGGCAAGGTGACAGGAAGGGTTTGAGTGCCTGGGAGGGTGACAGGGAAGGGTTTGTATGGCTGGCAGGGTGACAGGGAAGGGTTTGGGTGGCTGGCAGGGTGACAGGGAAGGGTTTGGGTGGCTCGCCGGGTGACCGGGAAGGGATTGAGGCTGGCAGGGTGACAGGAAGGGTTTGAGTAGCTGGCAAGGTGACAGGAAGGGTTTGAGTGGCTGGCAGAGTGACAGGAAGGGTTTGAGTGGCTGGCAAGGTGACAGGAAGGGTTTGAGTGGCTGGCAGGTGACAAGGAAGGGTTTGAGTGACTGGCAGGGTGACAAGGAAGGGTTTGAGTGGCTGGCAGGTGACAGGGAAGGGTTTGAGTGGCTGGCAGGGTGACAGGAAGGGTTTGGGTGGCTGGCAGGGTGACAGGGAAGGGTTTGTGGCTAGCAGGGTGACAGGGAAGGTTTAGCAGGACAGGGAAGGGTTTGAGGGCTGGCAGGTGACAGGAAGGGTTTGAGTGGCTGGCAGGGTGACAGGGAAGGGTTTGGGTGGCTGGCAGGGTGACAGGGAAGGGTTTGGGTGGCTGGCAGGGTGACAGGGAAGGGTTTGAGTGGCTGGCAGGGTGACAGGGAAGGGTTTGAGTGGCTGGCAGGGTGACAGGAAAGGGTTTGAGTGGCTGGCAGGGTGACAGGGAAGGGTTTGAGTGGCTGCCACGGTGACAGGGACGGGGTTGGGTGGCTGGCAGGGTGACAGGAAGGTTTGGTGGCTGGCAGGTGACAGGGAAGGGTTTGTATGGCTGGCAGGGTGACAGGGAAGGGTTTGAGTGGCTGGCAGGGTGACAGGGAAGGGTTTGAGTGGCTGGCAGGGTGACAGGGAAGGGTTTGAGTGGCTGGCAGGGTGACAGGGAAGGGTTTGAGTGGCTGGCAGGGTGACAGGGAAGGGTTTGAGTGGCTGGCAGGGTGACAGGGAAGGGTTTGAGTGGCTGGCAGGGTGACAGGGAAGGGTTTGAGTGGCTGGCAGGCTGACAGGGAAGGGTTTGAGTGGCTGGCAGGGTGACAGGGAAGGGTTTGAGTGGCTGGCAGGGTGACAGGGAAGGGTTTGGGTGGCTGGCAGGGTGACAGGGAAGGGTTTGGGTGGCTGGCAGGGTGACAGGGAAGGGTTTGGGTGGCTGGCAGGGTGACAGGGAAGGGTTTGGGTGGCTGGCAGGGTGACAGGGAAGGGTTTGAGTGGCTGGCAGGGTGACAGGGAAGGGTTTGAGGGCAAGGTGACAGGGAAGGGTTGGGTGGCTGGCAGGGTGACAGGGAAGGGTTTTAGTGGCTGGCAAGGTGACAGGAAGGGTTTGAGGGGCTTGGAGGGTTACAGGGAAGGGTTTGAGTGGCTGGCAGGGTGACAGGGAAGGGTTTGAGTGGCTGGCAGGGTGACAGGGAAGGGTTTGAGTGGCTGGCAGGGTGACAGGGAAGGGTTTGAGTGGCTGGCAGGTAACAGGGAAGAGTTTAGGTGGCTGGCAGGGTGACAGGGAAGGGCTTGGGTAGGTCGCAGTGTGACCGGGAAGGGGTTGGGTCGCTGTCAGGGTGACATGCAAGGGTTTGTGTGGCTGGCAGGGTGACAGGGAAGGGTTTGAGTGGCTGGCAGGGTGACAGGGAAGGGTTTGAGTGGCTGGCAGGGTGACAGGGAAGGGTTTGAGTGGCTGGCAGGGTGATATGTAAGGGTTTGAGTGGCTAGCAGAGTGACATGGACGGGTTTGAGTGGCTGGCAGGTGACAGGAAGGGTTTGGGTTGCTTGCAGGGTGACAGGGAAGGGTTTGAGTGGCTGGCAGGGTGACATGGAGTGGTTTGAGTGGCTGGCAGGGTAACAGTGAAGTGTTTGAGTGGCTGGCAGGTGACAGGGAAGGGTTTGAGTTGGCAGGAGTGACAGGGAAGGGTTTGGGTGGCTGGCAGGGTGACAGGAAGGGTTTGAGTGGCTGGCAAGGTGACAGGGAAGGGTTTGAGTGGCTGGCAGGGTGACAGGGAAGGGTTTGAGAGGCTGGCAGGGGTGACAGGAAGGGTTTGGGTGGCTGGCAGGTGACAGGGAAGGGTTTGAGTGGCTAGCAGGTGACAGGGAAGGGTTTGAGGCTGGCAGGGTGACAGGGAAGGTTTGAGGTGGCTGGCAGGTGACAGGGAAGGGTTTTAGTGGCTGGCAGGGTGACAGGGAAGGGTTTGAGTTGCTAGCAGGGTGACAGGAAGGGTTTGAGTGGCTGGCAGGGTGACAGGGAAGGGTTTGCGTGGCTGCCAGGGTGACAGGAAGGGTTTGGGTGGCTAGCAGGGTGACAGGGAAGGGTTTGAGTGGCTGGCAGGGTGACAGGGAAGGGTTTGAGTGGCTGGCAGGGTGACAGGGAAGGGTTTGAGTGGCTGGCAAGGTGACAGGGAAGGGTTTGAGTGGCTGGCAAGGTGACAGGGAAGGGTTTGGGTGGCTGGCAGGTGACAAGGAAGGGTTTGAGTGGCTTGCAGGGTGACAGGGAAGGATTAGATGGGCTGGCAGGTTGACACGGAAGGGTTTGAGTGGCTGGCACTGTGACAGGGGAGGGTTTGAGTGGCTGGCAGGGTGACAGGGAGGGGTTTGAGTGGCTGGCAGGGTGACAGGGAAGGGTTTGAGTGGCTGGCAGGGTGACAGGGAAGGGTTTGGGTGGCTTGCAGGGTGACAGGGAAGGGTTTGGGTGGCTGGCAGGGTGACAGGGAATGGTTTGGGTGGCTGGCAGGGTTACAGAGAAGGGTTTGAGTGGCTGCCAGGGTGACAGGGAAGGGTTTGAGTGGTTGGCAGGTTGACAGGGAAGGTTTGGTTGGCAGGGTGACAGGGAAGGGTTTGGGTGGCTGGCAGGTGACAGGGAAGGGTTTGAGTGGCTGCAGGGTGACAGGGAAGGGTTTAAGGTGACAGGGAGGGTTTGGGTGGCTGGCAAGGTGACAGGGAAGGGTTTGTGTGGCTGGCAGGGTGACAGGGAAGGGTTTGAGTTGCTGGCAGGGTGACAGGGAAGGAAGGGTTTGAGTGGCTGGCAGGGTGACAGGGAAGGTTTGGGTGGCTGGCAGGGTGACAGGAAGGGTTTGAGGGGCTAGCAGGGTGACACGGAAGGGTTTGAGTGACTGGCAGGGTGACACGGAAGGGTTTGAGTGGCTGGCAGGGTGACAAGGAAGGGTTTGAGTGGCTGGCAAGGTGACAGGGAAGGGTTTGAGGTTGGCAGGTGACAGGGAAGGGTTTGGGTGGCTAGCAGGGTGACAGGAAGGGACTAGCAAGGTGACAGGGAAGGATTTAAGTGGCTAGCAGGGTGACAGGGAAGGGTTTGGGTGGCTGGCAGGGTGACAGGGAAGGGTTTGGGTGGCTGGCAGTGACAGGGAAGGGTTTGAGAGGTTGGCAAGGTGACAGGGAAGGGTCTGAGCTGTTGGCAAGGTGACAGGGAAGGGTTTGAGGGGCTGGCAAGGTGACAGGGAACGGTTTGAGGAGTTGGCAAGGTGACAGGAAAGGGTTTGAGGTGTTAGCAAGGTGACTGGGAAGTGTTTTAGTGGTTGGCATGGTGACAGGTAAAGGTTTGAGGGGCTGGCAGGGTGACAGGGAAGGGTTTAGGTGGCTGGCAGGGTGACAGGGAAGGTTTGGTGGCTGGCAGGGTGCCAGGGAAGGTTCTGGGTGGCTGCCAGGGTGACAGAAAAGGGTTTGAGTGGCTAGCAGGGTGATAGGGAAGGGTTTGTGTGGCTGGCAGGGTGACAGGGAAGGGTTTGGGTGGATGGCAAGGCGACGGAGAAGGGTTTGAGGGTTTGGCAAGGTGACAGGGAAGGGTTTGAGGGATTGGCAAGGTGACAGGGAAGGGTTTGAGGGGTTAGCACGGTGACAGGGAAGGGTTTGAGGGGTTGGCAAGGTGACAGGGAAGGGTTTGAGGGGTTAGCACGGTGACAGGGAAGGGTTTGAGGGGTTGGCAAGGTGACAGGGAAGGGTTTGAGGGGTTCACAAGGTGATAGGGAAGGGTTTGAGGGGTTAGCAAGGTGACAGGGAAGGGTTTGAGGGGTTGGCAAGGTGACAGGGAAGGGTTTGAGGGGTTAGCACGGTGACATTGAAGTGTTTGAGGGGTTGGCAAGGTGACAGGGAAGGGTTTGAGGGGTTAGCAATGTGACAGGAAAGGGTTTGAGGGGTTGGCAAGGTGACAGGGAAGGGTTTGAGGGGTTGGCAAGGTGACAGGGAAGGGTTTGAGGGGTTGGCAAGGTGACAGGGAAGGGTTTGAGGGGTTGGCAAGGTGACAGGGAAGGGTTTGAGAGGTTGGCAAGGTGACAGGGAAGGGTTTGAGGGGTTGGCAAGGTGACAGGGAAGGGTTTGAAGGGTTGGCAAGGTGACAGGGAAGGGTTTGAGGGGTTGGCAAGGTGACAGGGAAGGGTTTGAAGGGCTGGCAAGGTGACAGGGAAGGGTTTGAGAGGTTGGCAAGGTGACAGGGAAGGGTTTGAGGGGTTGGCAAGGTGACAGGGAAGGGTCTGAGAGGCTGGCAAGGTGACAGGGAAGGGTTTGAGGGGTTGGCAAGGTGACAGGGAAGGGTTTGAGGGGTTGGCAAGGTGACAGGGAAGGGTTTGAGGGGTTGGCAAGGTGACAGGGAAGGGTTTGAGGGGTTGGCAAGGTGACAGGGAAGGGTTTGAGGGGTTGGCAAGGTGACAGGGAAGTGTTTGAGGGGCTGGCAAGGTGACAGGGAAGGGTTTGATGGGTTGGCAAGGTGACAGGGAAGGGTTTGATGGGTTGGCAAGATGACAGGGAAGGGTTTGAGGGCTGGCAGGTGACAGGGAAGGGTTTGAGTGGCTGGCAAGGTGACAGGAAGGGTTTGAGTGGCTAGCAAGATGACAGGGAAGGGTTTGAAGGGTTGGCAAAGTGACAGGGAAGGGTTTGAGAGGTTGGCAAGGTGAAAGGGAAGGGTTTGGAGGCTGGCAGGAGTGACAGGGAAGGGTTTGAGGCTGGCAGGGTGACAAGGGAAGGGTTTGGGTGGCTGCAGGGTGGCAGGGAAGGGTCTGAGAGGCTGGCAAGGTGACAGGGAAGGGTTTGAGGGGTTCTCAAGGTGACAGGGAAGGGTTTGAGGGGTTGGCAAGGTGACAGGGAAGGGTTTGAGGGGTTGGCAAGGTGACAGGGAAGGGTTTGAGGGGTTGGCAAGGTGACAGGGAAGGGTTTGAGGTGGCTAGCAGGGTGACAGGGAAGGGTTTGGGTAGCTGGCAGGGTGACAGGAAGGGTTTGGGGGGCTGGCAGGGTGACAAGGAAGGGTTTGAGTGGCTAGCAGGGTGACAGGGAAGGTTTGAGGGCTAGCAGGTGACAGGGAAGGTTTGAGGGGCTGGCAGGGTGACAGGGAAGGGTTTGAGGGCTGGCAGGGTGACAGGAAAGTGTTTGAGTGGCTGGCAAGGTGACAGGGAAGGGTTTGGTGGCTGGCAGGGTGACAGGAAGGTTTGGGTGGCTGGCAGGTGATAGGGAAGGGTTTGATGGGTTTGCAAGGTGACAGGGAAGGGATTGATGTGTTGGCAAAGTGACAGGGAAGGTTTTGAGTGGCTGGCAAGGTGACAGGAAGGTTTGAGGTGGCTGGCAGGGTGACAGGAAGGGTTTGAGTGGCTGGCAGGTGACAGGGAGTGGCTTGGGTGGCTGGTAGCAGGTGACAGGGAAGGGTTTTTAATTTGGCTGGCTGTGGGAGTAAGAAAAAAGGGTTTGGAGTGCTGAGGGAGGAGGGAAATTTTAAATGGGAGGAGGTGGAGGAAGGATTGGAAGAAGAGAAGGAGGAGAAGGAAGAGAGGAGGAGGAAGAGGAGGATTAGGGTGGAGGAGTGACAGAGTGGAGGAAGCATAGGTTTAAGAAGAGAAGGAGGAGAGAAGGGAAGAGGCTTAGGGAGGGGTGACAGGTGGAGGAAGGATTAGGGGAGGTGGAGGAGTGGAAGGAAGAGGAAGATTTTGAAGAGACTGGCAGAAGTGACAGGGAAGAAGAGAGGATTAGGGAGGTGGAGGAGGTGACAGGGAAGGATTTGAGTAAGAAGAGGCAGGAGAAGGAAGAGGAGAGGAGGAAGAGGAGTATCGCAGGTGGAGGAGGTGGAGGAAGAATAAGATTAAGAAAAGAAGGAGGAGAAGGAAGAGGGGGAGGAAGAGGAGGATTAGGAGGTGGAGGAGGTGGAAGACAGATTAAGAGTTGCTGAGAGGAGGGGAGAAGGAAGGGGATCGCTGACAAGAGGAGGAAGAGGAGGATTAGGGAGGTGGAGGAGGTGGAGGGAGGTACAAGATTAAGAAGAGGAGGAGGAGGAGAAGGAAGAGGAGGAGGTTAGGAGGTGGAGGAGGTGGAGGAAGAATAAGATTAAGAATAGTAGGAGGAGAAGGAAGAGAGGAGGATTAGGAGGGGAGGAGGGTGTGTGGAGGATGTGGAGGAAGAAGAAGGATTAGGCTGGCAGTGTGACAGAGTGAAGGGATTAGAGGTGGCTGGCAGGTGGACTGGGAAGAATTTGGAATGATTAAGAAGATGAAGGAGGAGAAGGAAGAGGGGGAGAAGAGAGAGGTTAGGGAGGGAGGAGAGGAAGAATCAAGATTAAGAAGAGGAGGAGGAGAAGGAGAGAGGAGGAGGAAGAGAGGATTAGGAGACAGAATAAGAGGAAGAAAAGGAGGAGGGGAGAAGGAAGAGAGGAGGAAGAGGAAGAGGAGGATATGGAAGAAGAGGAGGAGAAGGAGAAGTAAGAATTTTAGTGATGAGGATGTTTTTGAAGAGGAGAAAGAAGCTGTGTGTGTGTGTGTGTGTGTGTGTGTGTGTGTGTGTGTGTGTGTGTGTGTGTGTGTGTGTGTGTGTGTGTGTGTGTGTGTGTGTGTGTGTGTGTGTGTGTGTGTGTGTGTGTGTGTGTGTTTGTGTGTGTATGTGTGTGTGTGTGTGTGTGTGTGTGTGTGTGTGTGTGTGTGTCTGTGTGTTTGTGTGTGTGTGTCTGTTGTTTGTGTGTGTGTGTGTGTGTGTGTGTGTGTGTGTGTGTGTGTGTGTGTGTGTGTGTGTGTGTGTGTGTGTGTGTGTGTGTGTTTGCATGTGTGTGTGTGTGTGTGTGTGTGTGTGTGTGTGTGTGTGTGTGTGTGTCCTATTTCGTGTGTGTGTGTGTGTGTGTGTGTGTGTGTGTGTGTGTGTGTGTGTGTGTGTGTGTGTGTGTGTCTCTGGAGTCTGTGCTGTCTGTCTGTCCTGCTTGTTCAGTCTCTTGTCTCTGCCTCTTGTCTCTTTCTGTCTTCGTCTGTTTGATCTCTGTCTGTCTATTTCTCTGCTGCCTGTCTCTAAGGTCTCTGTTTACCTCTATCTGTCTGTCCGTCTCTGATTCGTCTTTTTCTCTGTCCTGTCCTTCTGTCTCCTGAGTCTGTCTTTGCTCATGTCTGGTCTCCGTCTGCCCGTCTTTAATGTGTGTCTGTCTGGTCTGTGTGTGAATGTGTGTGTGTGTCTGTCTGTCTGTCTGTCTCGTGTGTCTGTCTCTGCCTCCACGTCTGTCTGTCTGTCTCTAAGTTCGTCTTTGCCCTGTCTGTCTCCTGAAGTCTATCGAGTCTATCTTTGTTCCCTGGGCTATTCATCTAAGTCTGGTTCGTTCCCCAGCTCCGTCTTTGCAATCCGTCTGGTCTCGGTCTTTATCTCGAGTTCTGTCTTTGTCTGTCTGTCTGTCTCTTCAGCCTGTCTTTGTCTCTGTCTGTCTATTCATTAGGAGTCTGTCTTTGCCCGTCTGTCTCATCTCTGGAGTCTTTGTCCTGCTCTGTCTGTTCGTCTCTGGAGTTTGTCTCTGGTTCGTCTGTCTGTCTGTTCAATCTCTGAGTCTGTCTTTGGTTCGTCCATCTCTGTCTGCTCCCTGAGTCTCTAGAGTTGCCCGGTTTTCTCCGTCCTGCCCGTTCGTCTGAGTCAATCTTTGTCTCTGTCTGTCTGTCTACATCTCTGGAGTCTGTCTTTGCTCAGTGCCTGTCTATGTCTGTCTCTGAGTCTGTTCCTTGTCTGTCTGTCTGTCCTGTCTGTCTAAGAGTCTGTCTCTCGAGTCCGTCTGTCTGTCTGTCTCTGAGTCTGTCTTTGCTCTCTGTCTGTCTGTCTGTCTCTGAGTCATCTTTATGTCTGGTTCTGTCTGTCTCTATGTCTGTCTGTCTGTCTATCTGGTCTCTAAGTCTGTCTTTGTCTCTGTCTGTTCTATCTGTCTCTAGAGTCTGTCTTTGTCTCCCTGTCTGTCTGTTCGTCTCTGAGTTCGCCCTATCTTTATCCGTTTATGTCTCTGCTCCGTCTGTCTCTGAGTCTGTCTTGCTCGTCTGTCTGTCTATACATCTCTGAGTCTGTCTTTGTCTGTCTGTCTGTCTCTGAGTCTGTCTGTCTCTGAGTTCATTCTTGCCCCTCTTGGTTCCGTCTGTCTCTGTCTCTCTGAGCTCTGTCTTGTCTCTGAGTCTGTCTGTTGCCCGTCTGTGTCTGCCCTGAGTCTGTCTTTGTCGTCTGTCTGTCGTCTCTGAGTCTGTCCTTTGTCTCTGCTCCGTCTGTTCGTCTCTGTTCACCTCGCCTCTGCTCTGAGTCTGTCTTGTTCCGTCTGTCTGTTCTATCTCTGAGTCTGTCTTTGTCTCTGTCTGTCTGTTCGTCTCTGAGTCTGTCTTTGTCTGTCTGTTCGTCTGTCGGTGTCTCTGTCTGTCTGTCTCTGAGTCTGTCTCGTCTGTCCTGTCTGTCTCAGTCTGTCTTTTGCCCTGTCTGTCTATCTGTCTCTGGAGTCTGTCTTTGGTTCTCTGTCATGTCCGTCTCTGAGTCTGTCTTTTGTCCTGTCTGTCTGTCTGTCTCTGAGTCTGTCTTTTGTCTGTCTGTCTGTCTGGTTCTGAGCTCTGTCTTTTGTCTTCTGTCTGTCTGTCTCTAGAGTCTGTTTTTGTCTGTCTGTCTCTTCTGTCTTTTGTCTCCCCTGTCTGTCTGTCTCTGAGAGTCTATCTTTGTCTGTCCCTCTGAGTCCATTCTTTGTCTCTTCACCCGTCTGTCTGTCTGTCTCTGAGTCTGTCTTTGTCTCTGTCTGTCTGTCTGTCTGAGTCTGTCTTTGTCTCCTGTCTGTGTTCTGTCTGTCTCTGAGTCTGTCTTTGTCTCTTGTCTGTCTGTTCGTCTCTGAGTCTGTCTTTGTTCCTGTCTGTCTGTCCTGTTTGTCTCTGCCCGTCTGTTCGTCTCTGGAGTCTGTCCCTATTTGCCCTTTTGTCTGGCCTGCTTGCCCACGGTTCGTTCCTCTGTCTGTCTGTCTCTGGAGTCTGTCTTTCACCCTGTTCTCCGTCTGTTCGTCTCTGAGTCTGTCTGCTGTCTGCTGTTCCTTCGTGTTCGTCTGTCTGTCTCTGAGTCTGTCTTTGGGAGCTTTCTCGTCTGTCTGTCTCTGAGTCTGTCTTTGTCTCTGTCTGTCTGTCTCTCTTGAGTCTGTTTTGTCTCTGTCTGTCTGTCTGCCCTGTTCCTTGAGTCTGTCTTTGTCTGTCTGTCTGTCTCTGGAGTCTGTTTTTGTCCCTGTCTGTCTGCCTCTGAGTCTGTCTCTGCCTCTTTCTGTCTGTTCGTCTCTGAGTCTGTCTTTGTCTCTATCTGTCTGTTCGTCTCTGAGTCTGTCTTTGTCCCTGTCTGTCGGTTCGTCTCTGGTTCACCTGTCTCTGTCTGGTTTTGTCCTGTCTGTCTATTCGTCTGAGTCTGCCCTTTTGCCCTGTCTGGCTCATCTCTGTCTCAGTCTATCTCTCTCTGCCTGTCTATCCTGTTCGTTCGTCTGTCTGTCCGTCTGTCTCTGAGCCTGTCTCTGTCTGCCTCTTTCATCTCTGTCTCAGTCTTGCCTTTTGCTCCTGCTTGCTGTTCGCTCCGTTCATCTGCCTCTGGTCTTGTGCCCAGTCTCTGTCTGCCTGTCTCTCTGGCAAGGTGACAGGGAAGGGTTTGGGTGGCTGGGCAGGGTGATAGGAAGGTTTGGAGGGCTGGGCAGGGTAACAGGAAGGCTTTGAGGGCTGGACAGGGTGACAGGGAAGGGTCGGCTGGGCAGGGTGACAAGGAAGGTTTTGAGGGCTGGCAGGTAAGACAAGGAAGGGTTTGAGTGGCTGTCAGGTGGTGACAAGGAAGGGTTTGAGTGTGGCAGGTGACAGGGAAGGGTTTGAGGTGGCTGGCAGGTGACAGGGAAGGGTTTGGTGGCTGGCAGGGTGACAGGGAAGGGTTTGAGTGGCTGGCAGGCACAGGGAAGGTTTGGAGTGGCTGGCAGGGTCACAGGGAAGGTTTGAGGCTGGCAGTGACAAGGAAGGGTTTGGGTGGCTGGCAGGTGACAGGGAAGGGTTTGGGTGGCTGGCAGGGTGACAGGAAGGTTTGGTGGTGGCAGGTGACAGGGAAGGCTTGTGGTGCTGGCAGGTGACAGGGAAGGGCTTGAGTGGCTGGCAGATGACAGGGAAGGGTTTGAGTGGCTGGCAGGGTGACAGGGAAGGGCTTGAGTGGCTGGCAGGTGACAGGGAAGGGCTTGAGTGGCTAGCAGGGTGACAGGGAAGGGTTTGGGTGGCTGGCAGTGACAGGAAGGTTTTGGTTTCTGGGCAGGCGAGACAGGAAGGGTTTGAGTGGCTGCCAGGGTGACAGGGAAGGGTTTGGGTATTGGCAGTTGACAGGAAGGGTTTGTGGCTGGCAGGTGACAGGAAGGTTTGGTGGCTGGCAGGGTAACAAGGAAGTTTTGAGTGGTTGGCAGGGTGCCAGGGAAGGGTTTGAGTGGCTGGCAGGGTGACAGGAAGGGTTTGAGGGCTGGCAGGGTGACAAGGAAGGCTTTGAGTGGCTGGGCAGGGGTGACAGGGAAGGGTTGAGTGGCTGGCAGGTGACAGGGAAGGGTTTGAGTGGCTGGCAGGTAGGGAAGGCTTGGGTGGCTGGCAGGATGACAGGGAAGGGTTTGGGTGGCTGCAGGGTGACAGGGAAGGGTTTGGGTGGCTGGCAGGGTGACAGGAAAGGTTTGGGTGGCTGGGCAGGGTGACAGGGAAGGCAGTGGCTGCAGCAGGGTGACAGTGAAGGGTTTGAGGGCTGGCAGGTGACAGGGAAGGGTTTGAGGCTGGCAGGGTGACAGGGAAGGTTTGGTGGCTGGCAGTGTGACAGGGAAGGGTTTGGTGGCTGCAGGGACACAGGAAGGCTTGGGTGGCTGGCAGGGTGACAGGGAAGGGTTTGAGTAGCTGGCAGGGTGACAGGAAGGGCTTGGGGGGCTGGCAGGGTGACAGGAAGGGTTTGAGGGTTGGCAGGTGACAGGGAAGGGTTTGGGTGGCTGGCAGGGTGACAGGGAAGGGTTTGTGGCTGGCAGGGTGACAGGAAGGGTTTGGGGAGTTGCAGGTGACAGGAAGGGTTTGGGTGGCTGGCAGGGTGACAGGAAGGGGTTTGAGTGGCTGGCAGGGTGACAGGGAAGGGTTTGAAGGCTGGGTGGGCAGGGAAGGGTTTGAGGGGCTGGCAGGTGACAGGAAAGGCTTGGGTGGCTGGCAGGGTGACAGGAAGGGTTTGAGGCTGGCAGGGTGACAGGGAAGGGTTTGATGGTGGCAGGGTGACAGGGAAGGGTTTGGGAGTGGCTGGCAGTGACAGAGAAGGGCTTGGGTGGCTGGCAGGGTGACAGGGAAGGGTTTGGTGGCTGGCAGGGTGACAGGGAAGGGTTTGAGTGGCTGGGTGACAGGAAGGCCTGGTGGCTGGCAGGGTGACAGGAAGGGTTTGGGAGGCTGGCAGGTGACAGGAAGGGTTGGAGTGGCTGGCAGGGTGACAGGAAGGGTTTGGTTGGCAGGGTGACAGGAAGGGTTTGGGTGGCTGGGCAGGTGACAGGGAAGGCTTTGGGTGGCTGGGAGGGTGACAGCGAAGGGTTTGGGTGGTTGGCAGGGGGAGAGGGAAGGGTTTTGGGTGGTTGGCAGGGTGACAGGGAAGGGTTTTTGTGGCTGGCAGGGTGACAGGGAAGGGTTTGATGGCTGGCAGGGTGACAGGGAAGGTTTGAGTGGCTGGCAGGGTGACAGGGAAGGGTTTGGGTGGCTGGCAAGGTGACAGAGAAGGCTTGGGTGGCTGGCATGGGGACAGGGAAGGGTTTGGTGAAGGCAGGTGACAGGGAAGGGTTTGGGTGGCTGGGCAGGTGACAGGGAAGGTCAGTTTGGAGGCTGGCAGGGTGACAGGAAGGGTTTGAGTGGCTGGCATGGTGACAGGGAAGGGTTTGGGTGGCTGGCAAGGTGACAGGAAGCTGCTTTGGGTGGCTGGCAAGGACAGTGAAGGGTTTGGGTGGCTGGCAGGGTGACAGGAAGGTTCGGTGCTGGCAAGGTGACAGAGAAGGGTTTGGGTGGCTGGCAGGGTGATAGGGAAGGCTTAGTGGCTGCAGGGTGAGGAAGGGATTGGTGGCTGGCAGGGTGATTAGGGAAGTTTTGGGTGGCTGGCAGGGTGACAGGGAAGGGTTTGTGGCTGGCAGGTGACAGTAGAAGGGTTTGGTTGGCTGGCAGGGACAGGGAAGGTTTGAGTTGGCTGGCAGGTGACAGAGAAGGTTTGAGTGGTTGGCAGGGTGACAGGGAAGGGTTTGAGTGGTTGCAGGTGACAGGAAGGTAGGTTTGGGGTGGCTGGCAGGGTGACAGGAAGGTTTGGGTGGCTGGAAGGTGACAGGGAAGGGTTTGGGTATGGCAGGGTGACAGGGAAGGGTTTGATTGGCTGACAGGGTGACAGGGAAGGATCTGGGTGGCTGGCAGGGTGACAAGGAAGGGTTTGAGTAGCTGGGTGACAGGAAGGGTTTGGTGGCTGGCAGGGTGACAGGGAAGGGTTTGGGTGGCTGGTGCAGGGGTGACAGGGAAGGGTTTGGGTGGCTGGCAGGTGAAGAAAGGTTTGGGTGGCTGGCAGGGTAACTGGGAAGGGTTTGGTGGCTGACAGGTGACAGGAAGGGTTTGAGTGGCTGGCAGGGTGACAAGGAAGGGTTTGAGTGGCTGGTAAGGTGACAAGGAAGGGTTTGAGTGGCTGGCAGGGTGACAGGGGAATAGTTTGAGGGCTGGCAGGTGACAGGGAAGGGTTTGGAGTGGGCTTGCAGGTGACAGGAAGAGTTTGGGTTGTTGGCAGGGTGACAGGGAAGGTTTGGGTGGCAAGTGTAACAGGGAAGGGTTTGATTATGGACAGGGTGACAGGAAGGGTCTGAGTGGCTGGCAGGATGACAAGGAAGGGTTTGGGTAGCAGCAGTGAGACAGGGAAGGGCTTGTGTGGCTGGCAGGGTGACAGGGAGTGGTTTGAGTGGCTGGCAGGGTGACAGTGAAGGATTTGAGTGGCTGGCAGGGTGACAGTGAAGGGTTTGAGTGGCTGGCAGGCTGACAGGGAAGTGTTTGGGTGGCTGCTAGGGTGACTGGGTAGGGCTTGGTGGCTGGCAGGATGACAGGGAAGGTTTGGATGGCTGGCAGGTGACAGACAGGGAAGGGTTTGATTGGCTGGCAGGGTGACAGGAAGGTTTGTTGGCTGGCAGGGGGACAGGGAAGGGTTTGGGTTGCTGGCAGGGTGACAGGGAAGGGTTTGGGTGGCTGGCAAGGTGACAGGGAAGAGTTAGTATGGCTGGCAGGGATGACAGGAAGGGTTTGGGTGGCTGGCAGGGTGAGAGGAATGCTTGTTGGTTGGCAGGTGACAGGGAAGGGTTTGAGTGGCCAGGGTGACAGGGAAGGGTTTGAGTGGCTGCAGGGTCACAGGAATGGCTTGGGTTCTGTAAGTGAGAGGGAAGGGGTCTGGAGGCTGCCAGGGTGACATGGAAGGGTTAGGTGGCTGGGCAGGGGTGACAGGAAGGGTTTGGGTGGCTGGCAGGGTGACAAGGAAGGGTTTGGGTGGCTGGCAGGTGACAGGGGAAGGCTTGGGTGGCTGGCAGGGTGATAGGGAAGGGTTTGAGTGGCTGCAGGCTGACAGGGAAGGGTTTGGAGGCTGGCAAGGTGACAGGGAAGGGTTTGGTGGCTGGCAGGGTGAGAGGAAGGGTTTGGGTGGCTGGCAGGCAGGAAGGCTTGGGTGGCTGGCAGGGTGACAGGGAAGGGTTTGAGTGGCTGGCAGGGTGACATGGAAGGGTTTGTGTGGCTGGCAGGGTGACAGGGAAGGCTTTGAGTGGCTGGCAGGTGACAGGGAAGGTTTGAGGCTGGGCAGGGCACAAGGAAGGTTTGGAGTGGCTGGCAGGGGTGACAGAAGGAAGGGTTTGAGTGGCTGGCAGGTGACAGGGAAGAGTTTGAGTGGCTGGCAGGGTGACAGGGAAGGGTTTGAGTGGCTGGCAGGTGACAGGGAAGGGCTTGGGCTGGCAGGGTGACAGGGAAGAGTTTGAGTTGGCAGGGATGACAAGGAAGGGTTTGAGTGGCTGGCAGGTGACAGGGAAGGGTTTGAGTGGCTGGCAGGTGACAGGGAAGGGTTTGAGTGGCTGGCAGGTGACAGTGAAGGGTTTGAGTGGCTGGCAGGGGTGACAGTGAAGGGTTTGAGTGGCTGGCAGGCTGACAGGGAAGGGTTTGGTTGGCTGGCAGGATGACAGGGAAGGGTTGGGTGGCTGGCAGGGTGACAGGAAGGGTTTGATGGCTGGCAGGGTGACAGGAAGGGTTCACATGGCTGGCAGGATGACAGGAAGGGCTTGATTGACTGGCAGGATGACAGGGAAGGGTTTGGTGGCTGGCAGGGGTGAGAGGGAAGGGTTTGGGTGTGGCAGGGTGACAATGAAAGGTTTGAGGCTGGCAGGTGACAGGGAAGGGTTTGGGTGGCTGGCAGGTGACAGGAATGGTTTGGTGGCTGGCAGGATGACAGGGAAGGCTTGGGTGGCTGGCAGGGTGACAGGGAAGGGTTTGTGTGGCTGGCAGGATGACAGGAAGGGTTTGAGGGCTGGCAGGGTGACAGGGAAGGGTTTGAGTGGTTGTCAGGGTGACAGGGAAGGCTTGAGGGCTGGCAGGGTGATAGGGAAGGGTTTGGGTGGCTGGCAGGTGACAAGGAAGGTTTGAAGGCTGGCAGGATGACAGGAAGGGTTTGAGTGGCTGGCAGGGTGACAAGGAATGGTTTGGTGGCTGGCAGGGTGACAGGGAAGGGTTTGGGTGGCTGGCAAGGAGAGGGAAGGGTTTGGGTGGCTGCTGGCAGGGTGACAGGAAGGGTTTGAGTGGGCAGGTGACAGGAAGGGTTTGACAGGGAAGGCTTTGGGTGGCTGGCAGGTTGACAGGAAGGGCTTGAGTGGCTGGCAGGGTGACAGGGAAGGGTTTGAGTGGCTGTAAGGTGACAGGAAGGGTTGAGTGGCTGGCAGGGACAAGGAAGGGTTTGAGAGGCTGGCAGGGTGACAAGGAAAGGTTTGAGTGGCTGGTGGGTGACAGGAAGGTTTGAGTTGCTGGTTTCTTGACAAGGGTCTGTCTGTCTGGTTTTCCCTCTTCTGGGTCTGTCTGTCTCTGTCTTCTGTCTGTCTCATCTGTCTGTTCGTCTCTGAGTCTGTCTTTGTCCCTGTCTGTCGGTTCGTCTCTGTTTGTCTCTGTCGGTCTGTCTGTCTCTGTCGTTTTTGTCTCTGTCTGTCTATCTGTCTGAGTCTGTCTTGTCTCTGCCCGTGTTCATTCTGTCTCAGTCTATCTCTCTCTGCCTGTCTATTCGTGTCTGTCTGTCTCTGTCCGTCTGTCTCTGAGTCTTTGTCTCTGTCTCCGTCTCTCTGTCTCAGTCTGTCTTTGTCTCTGCTTGTCTGTTCGTCTGTCTGTCCGTCTGTCTCTGAGTCTTAGTCTCTGTCTGTTCGTCTCTGGCAAGGTGACAGGGAAGGGTTTGGGTGGCTGGCAGGGTGACAGGGCAGGGTTGGGGTGGCTGGCACAGGTAACAGGGGAAGGTTTGAGTGGCTGACAGGGTGATAGGGAAGGGTTTGAGTGGCTGGCAGGGTGACAAGAAAGGGTTTGAGTGGCTGCAGGTGACAAGGAAGGGTTTGAGTTGGCAGGGGTGACAAGGAAGGGTTTGAGTGGCTGGCAGGATGGGAGGAAGGGTTGGAGGTGACAAGGAAGGGTTTGGGTGGCTGGCAGGGTGACAGGGAAGGGTTTGAGTGGGTTTGCAGGGTGACAGGAAGGTTTGGGTGGCTGGCAGGGTGACAGGGAATGGTTTGTGGAATAAGCAGGGATGACAGGGAAGGGTTTGAGTGGCTGGCAGGGTGACAGGGAATGGTTTGAGTTGCTGGCAGGGTTGGGTTTCTAGCAGGGTGACAAGGAAGGGTTTGGGTGGCTGGCAGGGTGACAGGGAAGGGTTAGGGTTGGTGGCAGGATGACAGGGAAGGGTTTGGGTGGTTGGCAGGGTGACAGGGAATGGTTTGTGTGGTTGGCAGGGTGACAGGGAAGGGTTTGAGTGGCTGGCAGAGTGATAGGGAAGGGTTTGGGTGGCTGGCAGGGTGACAGGGAAGGGTTTGAGTGGCTGGCAGGGTGATAGGGAAGGGTTTGAGTGGCTAGCAGGGTGACAAGAACGGGTTTGGGTGGCTGGCAGTGTGACAGGGAAGGGTTTTGGTGGCTGGCAGGGCGAGACGGAAGGGTTTGAGTGGCTGCCAGGGTGACAGGGAAGGGTTTGGGTGGCTGGCAGGTTGACAGGGAAGGGTTTGTGTGGCTGGCAGGGTGACAGGGAAGGTTTTGGGTGGCTGGCAGGGTAACAGAGAAGTTTTTGAGTGGCTGGCAGGGTGCCAGGGAAGGGTTTGAGTGGCTGGCAAGGTGACAAGGAAGGGTTTGAGTGGTTGGCAGGGTGACAAGGAAGGGTTTGAGTGGCTGGCAGGGTGACAAGGAAAGGTCTGAGTGGCTGGCAGGGTGACAGGGAAGGGTTTGAGTGGCTGGCAGGGTGATAGGGAAGGGTTTGGGTGGCTGGCAGGATGACAGGGAAGGGTTTGGGTGGCTGACAGGGTGACAGGGAAGGGTTTGGGTGGCTGGCAGGGTGACAGGGAAAGGTTTGGGTGGCTGGCAGGGTGACAGGGAAGGGTTTCGGTGGCAGGCACGGTGACAGTGAAGGGTTTGAGGATCTGGCAGGGTGACAGGGAAGGGTTGGAGTGGCTGGCAGGGTGACAGGGAAGGGTTTTGGTGGCTGGCAGTGTGACAGGGAAGGGTTTGGGTGGCTGGCAGGGTGACAGGGAAGGGTTTGGGTGGCTGGCAGGGCGACAGGGAAGGGTTTAAGTTTCTGGCAGGGTAACAGGGAAGGGTTTGGGGTCTGGCAGGGTGACAGGGAAGGGTTTGAGTTTCTGGCAGGGTGACAGGGAAGGGTTTGGGTGGATGGCAGGGTGACAGGGAAGGGTTTGGGTGGCTGGCAGGGTGACAGGTAAGGTTTGGGGTGGCTGGCAGGGTAACAGGGAAGGGTTTGGGTGGCTGACAAGATGACAGGGAAGGGTTTGAGTGGCTGGCAGGGTGACAAGGAAGGGTTTGGGTAGTTAGCAGTGTGACAAGGAAGGGTTTGGGTGGCTGGCAGGGTGACAGGAAAAGGTTTGAGGGGCTGGCAGGGTGACAGGGAAGGGTTTGAGGGGCTGGCAGTGTGACAGGGAAGGGTTTGAGGGGCTGGCAGTGTGACAGGGAAGGGTTGGAGTGGCAGGCACGGTGACAGGGAAGGGTTTTGGTGGCTGGGAAGGTGACAGGGAAGGGTTTGGATGGCTGGCAGGGTGACAGGGAAGGGTTTGGGTGGCTGGCAGGGTGACAGAGAAGGGTTTGGGTGGCTGGCAGGGTGACAGGGAAGGGTTTGTGTGGCTGGCAGGGTGACAGGGAAGTTTGAGTGGCTGGCAGGGTGACAGGCAAGGGTTTGACTGGTTGGCAGGGTGACAGGGAAGGGTTTGGGAGGCTGGCAGTGTGACAGGGAAGGGTTGGAGTGGCTGGCACGGTGACAGGGAAGGGTTTTGGTGGCTGGGAGGGTGACAGGGAAGGGTTTGGATGGCTGGCAGGGTGACAGGGAAGGGTTTGGGTGGCTGGCAGGGTGACAGAGAAGGGTTTGGGTGGCTGGCAGGGTGACAGGGAAGGGTTTGAGTGGCTGGCAGGGTGACAGGGAAGTTTGAGTGGCTGGCAGGGTGACAGGGAAGGGTTTGACTGGTTGGCAGGGTGACAGGGAAGGGTTTGGGAGGCTGGCAGAGTGACAGGGAAGAGTTTGGGTGGTTGGCAGGGTGACAGGGAAGGGTTTGGGTGGCTGGCAAGGTGACTGGGAAGTGTTTTAGTGGCTGGGTGGGTGACAGGGACGGGTTTGAGTTGCTGGCAGGGTGACAGGAAAGTGTTTGGGTGGCTTGCAGGGTGACGGAGAAGGGTTTGGGTGACTGGCAGGGTGACCGGGAAGGGTTTGAGTGGCTGGCATGATGACAGGGAAGGGTTTGGGTGGCTGGCAGGGTGAGAGGGAATGGTTTGTTTGGTTGGCAGGGTGACAGGGAAGGGTTTGAGTGGCTGCCAGGGTGACAGGGAAGGGTTTGAGTGGCTGGCAGGGTCACAGGGAATGGTTTGGGTTTCTGGCAGGGTGAGAGGGAAGGGTTTGGGTGGCTGGCAGGGTGACACGGAAGGGTTAGGGTGGCTGGCAGGATGACAGGGAAGGGTTTGGGTGGTTGGCAGGGTGACAGGGAATGGTTTGTGTGGTTGTCAGGGTGACAGGGAAGGGTTTGACTAGCTGGCAGTGATAGGGAAGGGTTTGGGTGGCTGGCAGGGTGACAAGGAAGGGTTTGAGTGGTTGGCAGGGTGATAGGGAAGGGTTTGAGTGGCTGGCAGGGTGACAAGAACGGGTTTGGGTGGCTGGCAGTGTGACAGGGAAGGGTTTGGGTGGCTGGCAGGGCGAGAGGGAAGGGTTTGGGTGGCTGGCAGGTTGACAGGGAAGGGTTTGGGTGGCTGGCAGGGTGACAGGGAAGGGTTTGGGTGGCTGGCAGGGTAACAGGGAAGTTTTTGAGTGGCTGGCAGGGTGACAGGGAAGGGTTTGAGTGGCTGGCAAGGTGACAAGGAAGGGTTTGAGTGGCTGGCAGGGTGACAAGGAAGGGTTTGAGAGGCTGGCAGGGTGACAAGGAAAGGTTTGAGTGGCTGGCAGGGTGACAGGGAAGGTTTGAGTTGCTGGTTTCTTTCCCTTTGTCTGTCTGTCTGTCTCTGCCTCTTTCTGTCAGTCTCTCTTTGTCTCGGTCAGTCTCTGTTTGTCTCTGCCTCTTTGTCTCTTTCTGTCTGTCTGTTTGTCTCGGTCTCAGTCTGTCTCTCTGCCTGTCTGTTCGTCTCTGTTTGTCTCTGTCTGTCTGTCTGTCTGTCTCTGAGTCTGTCTTTGTCTCTGTCTGTCTGTCTTTCTCTGAGTCTGTCTTTTTCTCTGTCTGTCTGTCTGTCTCTGAGTCTGTCTTTGTCTCTGTCTCTCTGTTCGTCTCTGCGTCTGTCTTTGTCTCTGTCTGTCTGTTCGTCTCTGAGTCTGTCTTTGTCTCTGTCTGTCTGTCTGTCTCTGCGTCTGTCTTTGTCTCTGTCTGTCTGTTCGTCTCTGAGTCTGTCTTTGTCTCTGTCTGTCTGTCTGTCTCTGAGTCTGTCTTTGTCTCTGTCTGTCTGTCTGTCTCTGAGTCTGTCTTTGTCTCTGTCTGTCTGTCTGTCTCTGAGTCTGTCTTTGTCTCTGTCTGTCTGTCTGTCTGAGTCTGTCTTTGTCCCTGTCTCTCGGTTCGTCTCTGTTTGTCTCTGTCTGTCTCTGAGTCTGTCTTTGTCTCTGTCTGTCTGTTCGTCTGAGTATGTCTTTGTCTCTGTCTGTGTCTATCTCTGTCTCAGTCTATCTCTCTCTGCCTGTCTGTTCGTGTCTGTCTGTCTCTGTCCGTCTGTCTCTGAGTCTTTGTCTCTGTCTGTCTCTATCTCTGTTTCAGTCTGTCTTTGTCTCTGCTTGTCTGTTCGTCTCTGTCTGTCTCTGTCCGTCTGTCTCTGAGTCTTAGTCTCTGTCTGTTCGTCTTTCCCTGTCTGTCTGTGTCTCTCTCTCTCTCTCTCTCTCTCTCTCTCTCTCTCTCTCTCTCTCTCTCTCTCTCTCTCTCTCTCTCTCTCTCTCTCTCTATGTCTGTCTGTATGTGTCTCTATCTTCGTCTGTCTCTCCCAGCCTCTTTTTTTTTCTTTTATTTATTTTTACATCTTACATATTGCCTCTGCCTTTTCTCTCTCCACAGTGAGAGAGAGAGAGAGAGAGAGAGAGAGAGAGAGAGAGAGAGAGAGAGAGAGAGAGAGAGAGAGAGAGAGAGAGAGAGAGAGATGGGAATGGGGGTAATGGAAGGAGGAGGTGGAGGAAAAGAGTAACCGCCACAAAGGGGGGGGGAGTTTACCGCCACACTTCCTCCTCCTCCTCCTACGCTTGGAAACATAAGAAAATATAGTGTAGTTCTCAATACTAAGGACGAAGGAAGGAAGAAATTAAGGAAAGAAGGAAGGCAAGAAGGAACGATACAATTTTACACTAATATTCCTGAAACAGCCAAGAGAAGGAAGAAAGGAGAAAGGAGAAATGAAGGAAGGATAAAGAGTTAAGTGAAAAAAAGAAAGAAGGAAGGAGAGAAAGGAGGAGGGGAAGAAAGGAAGAAAAGAATGAAGGAGAGAAAGACGAAGGCAAGAAGGAAGGAAGGAGAGAAAGAAGGAAGGAACGAAAGGAGAAGGAGGGAAGGGAGGAAGGAAGGAGAGAAAGAAAGGCAAGAAAAAAGGAAGGCAGGAAGGAGAAAGAAGGAAGGGAAGAAAGGAAGGAAGAAAAGAAATAAGAAAGGAGGGAAGGAAAAAGAAGGAAGAGAGGAAAGGAAGGAAGGATGAAAAGAAGAGAAGGAAGAGAAGAACAGAAGGAAGGGAGGAGAGAAAGAAGAACGGGAAGAAAAGAAGGAAGAAAAGAAGGAAGGAAGGAAGGACAAATGCAGAGAGAGAGAGAGAGAGAGAGAGAACGTTAGATTCAAGACAATGCCCGTACTCTCTCTGCATTTGTTTGCATAATTATTGTTTGTTTGTTAATCTGTCTACCTCTCAATTTGAATATATAAATAATAATAATAATAATAATAATAATAATAATAATAATAATAATAATAATAATAATAATAATAATAATAATAATAATAATAATAATAATAATAATAAAAGTTTAATTAGTAGGCTAGTAGTAGTAGTAGTAGTAGTAGTAGTAGTAGTAGTAGTAGTAGTAGTAGTAGTAGTAGTAGTAGTAGTAGGAAGAGGAGGAGGAGGAGGAGGAGGAAGAACACATGGCCTGCATATAAGGTTGAACATAAGAAAAGTAGAAAATTAACGATGATGATGATAAGAAGAAAAAGAAAAGGAAAAGAAGAAAAAAAAAAGAAGCAGAATAGCGGTGATAATGATGATGATAATAATAATAATGATAATAATAATAATAATAATGATAATAATAATAATAATGATAATAATAATAATAATGATAATAATAATAATAATAATAATAATAATAATGATAATAATAATAATAATAATAATAATAATAATAATAATAATGATAATAATAATAATAATAATGATAATAATAATAATAATAATAATAATAATAATAATAATAATAATAATAATAATAATAGCAATAGTAATAAAAGCAATACTAGCACTCACCCAAGCGTAATTCTGGTGTAATTCTCGTTTTTGTTCATCTTGTTCTCCCTGTTCTTGCGATAACAAACTTGGTGGTAACATTAACGTGATCATTCATGTATAATTATATAACCGCAAAGACACATACGCACGCACACACACACACACTCATTAATTTCTAAGCTGTTCTCACTTTCTTTTTCCTTTCACTATTTCCAGAACTAACACTTCTCTAAAACGGTTTATCATCACACGTTTTTTGTAGCACCAATAATAAGAAGAAAAAAATAGCACTCCCACCATTTCCTTGAATTTTTAACTTATTTCAAACCTTATTTAAGCTTTTCCAGGCGTTAGAAATGGCACCATGAGATCACTGGCACCTTATCTTCCCTTTCCTGGCACCGGCACTCTGGGAAACACGTAATTCGCTCTAAAATTTGAAAATATAAATTTGGCACTTTCCCGCCCGCCACTTTTCCCCTTCATATTTATCACCTTATCTAAGTTTCCCACGGGATAAAAGTGGCACCATATGATCACCGGCACCTTTGCTCTCCTCTCCTGGCACTTGGTACTCGGGGAAACACGCAACTCGCGGTAAACTAGAAAAAAAAAATGTTCGTGGCCACTGGGAAAACATGGAGGGTGACTTTTCCCTTCCTCCTTCACCTTTTCCCTTATTTCCAGCCTTATTTAAACGTCCCACGGGATAGGAATGGCACCATATGATCACTGGCACCTGATCTTCCTTTTCCTGGCACCTGACACTTTGGGAAACATGTACGTCGCACGAAAACACGAAAAATAACGTTGTCACTTGGGGGTAAATTCTTCCCTTCACCCGCCGCCTTCACTTCCACCCTCCACTTTTAACGCCATTATCACCTTATCTAAGCCTTCCGCGGACTATAAATGGCACCCACGTAATCTCTGGTACTTCTTATCCTTTCGGTGGCACTTTGGTTCGTTGGCGCCGTGTATTTAGCGGAAAATGAGTAAAAATGATGAAGTTGAGCGCGCCGTCACACTATCACGTAACAAAGGACGCCGAGAACTCAGCTGATCTGCGCGGGAGACTGTTGGCTTCTTCTTCTTCTTCTTCTGTGCTGTTCTTTATAATCTTTTTATCTTCTCCTTATTCTTATCCTACTTGTATTTCTCCTTCCTTTCCGTGTTACTTTTTCCTTTTTTTCTAGTTTCCTCTTTTTCTATTCTCATAAACTTTTTTTTCTCCATTTTTTCTATCTTCAGTAATTCCTCTTTCTTTTCTTTTTCCTCTTTATCCCTTCCTCTTTTCCTCCCTCTTTTCTTCCATTCTTTCTTATCAAAATTTCTTTCCCTTCTCTTTTTTCCTTATTATTTTATTGTATTGTTATGCCGGACGTGTTACTTGGGTTCCGTGTCGCCGTCAGGAGACTCCGTGGGAGGGAGATATGTAAACACCTTGCACAGCTTATGTAGTTTAATATTCTTCCTTAGTAGTACACTTCACTCTGACTCTTCACTGACCACTAGCTTACTATGACTGGGACTGACTCCTCTCGCCCTCTTCTCCTATATACGTATATTCAGAACACTACAGTCTAGAACGTTACAGTATATTTTAGATCATACAAGAACATGTAGCAAAAATATGTGCGAGTTGGGATAGACGCCGGGGGAAGCTTCCAGCACAACAATATTTTATCTTTTTTTTGGGGGGGGCGGTATTTTCGTTGGGGATATACCCATGCTGCGCAACCCCGCAGACGGCTGGTAGAGAGATGCCCAATTCCTTCAAGGATGAGGCCCAACAACGGGGCTGAGGGTGTCGGAAAGAGCCCACCTTTCCACCCCCATGGTAACTGATAGGTCTCGAACCCGCGCCCAAGCACCCCGCCGAAGCGCAAGGCGGAGACCCTACCACGGGACCACGGGAGCCCCCATATTTAACTTCCCTCTTCTTCCTTCTTTTCTTCTTTCCTTCCTCCCTTACGCTCTCTCTCCTCCTTTCTTCCCCTTTTCTTCCCCTTGCATATTCTCCGGGTTTATTTAGCTTGGAGTCGTTTTGTCATCACGATATACGCTAAAAAGACAGACTAGGCTACGTTGTGTTGCTTTCACTCTGAGACGCGCAATTATTGACTTCCCTGCTGTAAAATATAGGATGTGATTTTTCAAGCTTTCTTTCACGTCCAATCGGCCAGGGCAACAATATTGTCTCTTATTATTGTTATTTTTATTATTATTATTGTGAACATAATCGAGGTTCACGAAAGGACAAGGAAAAACGGAAAAAAAATAATGTGACGGCTTTCTTCTACGTCAAATCGGCTACGGAAACCATATTATCACTGTGATTATTGTTACTTTTATTAGTATTGTTATACTTAACAAGATCATAAAAGGACAACAGGAAAAACGGAAAAAAAATATATAGGCTTTAGCTGTAATTGTGGTGCTTTCCTGCACCTCAAATCGCCTACGGCAACAATATTATCACTGTTATTATCGTTACTTTTACTGTTATTGGTATTGTTAAGATTCGTCGAGGGAAAAGAGGAAAAGGCACATGATATTAGGCCAACGTAAACAGACCGAGTCCCCCTGATAAGAAAATCATAAAAGTCCCCCTTTCAAAAATAGCCTAGGATTTCACGATTTATCCATTTCTTCTTTCTTTTCCCCTTACTATTAGATATTATTCTTTCCTCTCCTTTCTTTTCTTTCCTCCCTTCTAATTCTTTCTGCTCTTTGTTTCTTGTCATTTTTCTTTCCTCCTCTTTTCTTTTTAATTGTTATATGAAAATAATGTCGACATCCATGACCCAAACTAACGAATAATTATAACAGGGATATTTAGGTCTGCCTCCCTCTGTCTCTTTCTCTTTCCGTCTGTCTCTGTGTTTCTGTCCGTTTCTGTCCGTCTGTCTCTTTCTTCTATCTGTCTGTCTGTCTCTGTCTGTTTCGTCTGTCTGTGAATTTCTGTCTCTGTTTCTTCTGTCTGTCTGTTTCTGTCCCTGTTACTGTCTCTGTACGTTCGTGTCTCTGTTTCTTCTATCTGCCTGTCTGTTTCTGTCTCTGTTTCTTCTATCTGCCTGTCTGTTTCTGTCTCTGTTTCTTCTATCTGCCTGTCTGTTTCTGTCTCTGTTTCTTCTATCTGCCTGTCTGTTTATGTCTCTGTTTCTCTTTGTTTCTGTTTGTCTGTTTCTGTAGGGTGACCAGACGTCCCCGGTTTCCAGGGACAGTCCCCGTTTTCAGTGACCTGTCCCCGGCTACTGCTGTCCCCGGGAATGTCCCCGGTTTTCACTGTGACTGAAAGATCCGAAATTCGAATAAAGGAAAAAATGAAAAAAAAAAAACCGAAAATGTTGACCAAACTCTACGTATAGTAGGGCACCGTACTACTCGCACTGTACAGTGTACAGTGTATATAACTAAGGACATGATAAACAGCTTTGCACGGCATTATTTGCGAGACTGCCTTCCAAGAACTTACAAATTGTTAATAAATTGATTTTTCATTCAATTCCTTTGCAATTTAGGATAAATAGGGTGAGATAAACTTTTGAATGCTGCCTTATGACTGGTAAGGGCAGTGTCTCCGTTTTAGTTTTTCAATGACAAAAACACTACTTGTTTTGGAGGTTTTTACGCCTCCGAACCGAAAATGTCCCCGGATTTTAATTGTCTCAGAAATCTGATCACCTTACACTGTTTCTGTCTGTTTCTTCTATCTGTCTGTCTGTTTCTGTCTCTGTTAATGTTTGTCTGTTTCTGTCTCTGTTTCTTTTATCTGTCTGTCTGTCTGTTTTATCTCTTTCTTCTATCTGTCCGTCTGTTTCTGTCTTTCTTTCTGTCTATTTACGTTTGTTTCTGTCTGTCTCTTTCCGTCTGTTTCTGCCTGTCTTTCTATCTGTCCGTCTGTTTCTGTCTTTCTGTCTATTTACGTTTGTTTCTGTCTGTCTCTTTCCGTCTGTTTCTGCCTGTCTTTCTATCTGTCTGTCTCTGTCTCACCCGTTGTAAGTCTGTCTTGGAGCTGCCAGACACGTTGAGTAACCTTCATGGCGCCGGAAAATATAACAAATAGTGTATAAATAAAATAAAAATAAATATGAAACGAAGAGAAAAAAGCGTAGAAATTGCCTGAACGAGTTTTTTTGGGAAATGTTTCATATTGTTCTGGTTTTGAGGGTGTTAGATGGGGCTCGAACTTGGAAAATTTAGAAAAAATAATTATTCGGGTTATTGGATATAAATGATCCTAACACATATACCTTTCATAATATAAGTCCTCCGAGCATCAAACTATGTCCCTTTAAACAGGTTAAATGGACAGTTTGACAGGTTACTGCGCAAGGCCAAAGGGCTGGCCTTCAATCTGCTATTTTTCCTCTCTTTTCCATTTTTGAAGGCGTATTTCTTGGCATTGTGAAGTCTGCCATTCAAACCCGTTTTCTGCCTCACTAAATCTTGAGAGAACATGTAAACAAGCCAGGCTTGATCTTGATCTTGATGTCACAGGTGGCTCGGGATTTCTCCCCAGCCAGGCCTTTGTATCGGCAGCTCCTGTGAAAAGAAAACAAAACATGCGGGAAGTCTTGTTCTCGGGGCAGAATGTCGTTCCCTACATCTCGCACGCCACAAGCCCTCCAAGAACTCTTTCACTGCCTCGATCACTCGTCCACTCGTCTCTCCACTGAGCCCCAGCAGCAGCACCGGCTCAGGCCCAAAGAAGAAGAAGAAGAGTAGATTCAACGGAGCTGCCTGCGTAGCGACCTAAGCATTACTTTTTCTCGTGTTTACCTTCAAACTACAATGAAGAGAAGTTCCACAGCCCTTAAGAAGAAGGTGAAGGGTACAGGGACGGCCAGGGAAAGTAAGAAAAGCTGCAGAGAAGCCTTCACATGACGAAAGTGCCTCCACCACCGCTTCCACCACCACCACCACTACCACCAAGTCACCACACTAAGGTATCTTAGTACGATGTAATTTACTTACTGGTGTGACGTGACATCTTCATTTCCTACATCGAAGAAGGGTAATACCTTATAAGAAGTCCGCCTCCCCCTTCGCACTCCAGCCCCCCTACCCCCCAAGACAAGCCTGGGGAACTGTGGGGAACCGGGGTTGGGGGGAAGCCAAAATCACTGAAAAATTTCCCTAGAAAAATCCCTAAATGAAGGAAAATTCCCTAGTCTCGAAAGTAAGGAAAGTCCCAACTTTATAACCTTATAGCCCCTGCTAACAAGGGTTGGACCCCATGTATGATGCGCCGGAAAATCTTTTTTTTTCATTGGGGAGCTTATTTAAACTACTCCAACCGAACTTTACGACCTGCTAACGAGAGGACTTTGCCCCCCTCGACCCCCCTCCTTACCAAGGGGGGCTGCGCCCCCCTGGATTCTCCTGCTTCCAAAATTTCCCTTGAAAAATCCCTAAATTAAGGAAAATTCCCTACATGGGAGGGGTCCAGGGGGGGTGCAGCCCCCCTTGGTTAGGAGGGGGGTCAAGGGGGGCAAAGCCCCCTCGTTAGCAGGTCGTAAAGTTCGGTTGGAGCTAAATGCTCCTGCCAAAAAACCCACGATTTTCCGGGGCAACATACATCTGGGGGTCCAGAGTGCAGCCCCCTTGGTTAGCAGGGGGCAGGGGCTGTTGGTTATGAAGTTAGTACTTTCCTTATTTTCGAGACTAGGGAATTTTCCTTCATGTAGGGATTTTTCTAGGGAAAGTTTGGTAGCGCTTGTGTCAGTGATTTTGGCCTCCCCCCCAACCCCTGGTTCCCCACAGTTCCCCAGGCTTGGCTTGGGGGTAGGGGGCTGGAGGCGAAGGGGAGGCGGACTCTTATAAAGTATTACCGAAGAAGGAATATGTTATTATTGAAAAAAATGTTCTAGATGGGTATGTTTGAAGTTAGTTTACTGGTAGGTTTTCAGGGTAGGCCTATGCATGGATAAGCCTTAACTGAGTATTAGAAACAAATAAGTAGACAAGTGGAGGGTGGGGAAGAGGCCCACCACTTGTTAAAAGCAGCTCCACAATGGGTTAGGTAATTGCTACCGGCAAAGGCCTATAACAAATGTGTTTACAAAATTCTTTAATATTAAGCCAGAGTTACCATTTTTTTATTACAACGTGGCCTATAGGCATAATAGAAGTGACCAAAGTTTGATGCATGTAGGACTTATACTTCCCGAGTTATGACAAATAGTTTTGTATTTTTTTGAACGGCAATTCCTGGAGAATGATATTTTTGAAGTATAAAAGGTAAAGATTCGTTTTAGTACCGTGCCAGTATCTCATTATCATTAAAAATATGAAAATAAAAAAAAATCTACTCCTCTTTCAATATCTATTTTGAGGGAAGATGACATTTTCAAATCATATATAACCCATTCAGATTTATTTAAAAAATTATAAACTGACAGCTTATAAAGCACAAGTATAAAATCAGCTCATAGAACGCTTCCCTAATTAGCCTAATACACTTAAAATCAATGTCTTGCTCCGAGACCCAAACCAACAAATAATTATGACAGGGAAGTTTATATATACCTGTCTGTCTCATTCTCAGCCTCTCTCTCTCTCTCTCTCTCTCTCTCTCTCTCTCTCTCTCTCTCTCTCTCTCTC
>NC_066512.1:2377762-2430262 GCF_024679095.1 Eriocheir sinensis
CACTTCTTTTACTGTCCCTCAAGTTATTTTTCCTGACTGTTAACTTTAGCCAGCAAGGTTGGTGGCTTGTGAGGTTTAGTTCATATGACATTGTTGTTGTGTGACTTTACAGGAGATTGTCACAGACAGAACATAACTTTAAGTGTCTGCAAAAATATGATGACTTGTAAAAGGAAACAGAAGCCAGAATTGCAGTTTTAACGTTATGTTCCTCCTCTATGTAGGTCAACCGCAAGAGTCTGGACTTCCAGATCAAGTACGGGTCCAGCCTGCAGCACCTCCACGGGGTAGTGAGCCAGCTAAAGGCCCACCTGGAGCAGTCTGGCAGCCTCAGCGCCCTGCCGGCCCTCGTGGAGTGATTGTCTTGCTGTTTGGGTGACTTAGGAGGCTGGACAAGGGAAAGGGAAGGCATGGTTAGGGTAGTGATTGTCCTGCTGTTTGGGTGACTTAGGAGGCTGGACAAGGGAAAAGAATGCAATCAAATGGTCACAACTTTTTAACCCTTTAAATTGGGCACAGGCAGAGACTGACGCTGAGTGTGGGTGGAGTGGCTGGATACATGGACCTTGCTGGGTGTGTGAGTGCCTCCCAAAGAAGAGTTCCCAGCGCCACGGCTCCCAAGACCTTTGCCAAGCTGGGCAATGTCAGTCTGGTCATTGGACACAAGTCCCGGCAGGTGGCAAAAGTGGACGTGGCTGGTGAGTAGTGTGGACTTTGTAGTGATTCTTTTTATCCGTGTATTTATTTATGTTTGGAGCAAGTTTTATTATAATTCCTTCTTTTATCTTTTCAACTTTATTTTTCTCATTTTCTCCTGGTAATGGTTCCTCTCTGTTTTCCTTTTTTTCTGGACTAGGTTTTATTGTTGTAAGATTAGGTGTTGTTAGATATAGTGTTGTTAGGTGTTAATAGGTTAAGATCAGAGTATTAGTCTTTTCCTTTTCTATCTTTTCCTCCCTCCTCCTCCTCCTCCTGGTAGTAGTGATTCTTTTGCTTTTCTTTCTCCTTTTTCTCTTTTTTTTTTTTTTCCTCCTCCTTCCCCTTCTCTTTGTTCTTCCTCCATTCCTCTTGCTGTATATACAGTGATGCATGCTTTCTTTTTCTGTGTGTCTCTAAACACGTCCACTGTTCATCTCGGTAAACAAGTCTGTCTTCAACGCAGGGACTACTTGTGTATATGTACACTTCATGCATGTTGTCTTTGTATTGATAAGCAAGTCTTGCTTTTGTAAGCTGGAGGGCTGTTTATCATAGTATACAAGCCTGCTTCAACTTATGCTTATGCACTCAACCTGACATGCACTCATCTCCTAGACTATTGTTGCCACAAAACCTTTCCTCTCTGGGGGTTCTGGTAAACCTGCCTCTTACAACAATGGGTAATCTGTGGTTATTAGTTCTAAATCTACAAAGACTTATTCTGTACAGCTTTGGTAACCTTATTAAGTAGCTATGAAAAGAGAAACTGTCCTTATAAGTCACATAAGTACTGCATGATGATTTACTGTTGAATGCCACTCTGAGATCCAGTGATCCTTAGCATTCCTCTGGAAAGCAAGTTTCAAGCAGTGTGTTGAGAACCTCTTGTTCCAGACACATCCCCGACATACTCAGCTGAGTTGTTCAACAGTGATTTTATACTTCATCCTTGGTGATTTGGAACTATTTTCATTATGCATTTAAAAAAAGGCATTGATACATTGCATAACAGTTTCTTTTGTTTACCGGAAATTATCCTTGAGTCAACCAAAGCCTTGTCAAACTATCACTTTGCTCTTAAAACTGCCCATGGAAATACTACTAACACAACCACTACCAAAGCCTTGTCAAACTATCACTTTGCTCTTAAAACTGCCCATGGAAATACTACTAACACAACGTCTACCAAAGCCATGTCAAACTATCACTTTGCTCTTAAAACTACCCATGGAAATATTACTAACACAACGTCTACCAAAGCCTTGTCAAGCTATCACTTGGCTCTTAAAACTACCCATGGAAATATTACTAACACAACGTCTACCAAAGCCTTGTCAAGCTATCACTTTGCTCTTAAAACTGCCCATGGAAATATTACTAACACAACCTCTACCAAAGCCTTGTCAAACTATCACTTTGCTCTTAAAACTACCCATGGAAATACTACTAACACAACGTCTACCAAAGCCTTGTCAAGCTATCACTTGGCTCATAAAACTGCCCATGGAAATACTACTAACACAACATCTACCAAAGCCTTGTCAAACTATCACTTTGCTCTTAAGACTACCCATGGAAATACTACTAACACAACCTCTACCAAAGCTCTGTCAAATTATAACTAGCCTCGTAACTCTACCCATGGATGTACCCAGAGGGTCTTATCCATTGTTGGCGTGTGAGGCCTGAACTCTCTGAGGATACTGACCCAGGCCTTGAGATCAGTCCCAGCAATGTCAGTCAGCCAGGCACTGTTCCCTACACGCTTCCCATGAACCTCTGCTGTGGGTCAGTGGCCACACCCAACACACTCATTATCCCTGTCAGTAATAGCAAACAGACCCCAAAAAGTGATGGAAATGAACTCTATGGAATGTAAGGGAGGCAGAAAACAGTGTAAAAGCTGCCATTGTTTTTTAAGCTGGTAATAGTTGGCATTTCTTCGTGAGGGAGAGCTGGCAATACTGTTTTTCATGCCCAAGGCAAGGCTTAGGTAGTCTTACGCTTGACAAATTAAACGGATCAATGAAAACTTTCAAAATAATAGGAATATTAATAATATGACACACACACACACACACACACACACACACACACACACACACTAACATCCTTAGCACACACAGTAGCTAAAATAACAGTAGTAGCCTAGCACACTGACCCCCCATGACCTGACCTGACCTCTGCCGTGTGCATAACTAAACTCAATCCTCCCTGTCATCCCTGCCCTGTTGTGCCGTGTCCTCTGCCGCCCCGTGCTGCCCCCCCAGTGCCCCATCAGGACGTCATTGTCTCCAGTCATGCGGTCCAGCGAGTCACTGCTCTACCGCACGGCACTGACCCCAAGGACGTCCCGGTGAGTCAGTCCGTCTGTCAGTGAGGGACATAACCCCTGCCTGAGCTAACCCATCGCTGAGTCAGGCATTCATTATTTGTGTTATTTCAAGCCATAAGAGTGGCCTGGCCTATGAGGAGGAGGAGGAGGCATCCATCAGTTTACTCAAGCATTATCTCAAGAGCATAATGTAACATAAGATAATAAGGAGTCTGCAAGAGGCTGATAGGCCAACACAAGGCAGCTCCTCACTATCCATGAACTCATCTAACCTCTTCTACCCGGCCCTCACACCACCAAAGCCTTATTAACACCCCTTACTAATTAAAGCCCTTCATACATTTGTAAGCCTCCATCAAGTCTCCTCACACCCTTCGCTTTTCTAGAGAATGCAGGTTTAAATGTTTGGGTCTGTCCTCGTATGACAAGTTTCTCACCCCTAAGAGATTGTAACCCTTTTCCATATACAAACACAGGTAAACACACACACATTGACCCTTCCTGACCTGTTGTAACCCTCCACAGATCCACAGCAAGGACGTGGCCACCCCTGCCAAGTCCCTGGACACAGCCCCAAGTGTTCCCTGGTGGGCCATACTCGCTGGGCTCCTCCTCCTCCTCCTCCTCCTCACCCTGCTGCCGTGGAAGGTGAGGGAGAGAGAGAGGGACTTTGATCACTGTCCCAGGCATGGCCAGAGGAATGTTGATGATGAGGTCACCGTAGTATCTTTTTTTTCTTTCCTACTAATTCCTCCACCTCGGAAAAACTGAGCTTGTCGTCCGTGACCACACCAATGTTACCTGAGGCTGGGATTAAGTTCATGAAAGTGTTATTCTCTCTCTCTCTCTCTCTCTCTCTCTCTCTCTCTCTCTCTCTCTCTCTCTCTCTCTCTCTCTCTCTCTCTCTCTCTCTCTCTCTCTCTCTCTCTCTCTCTCTCTCTCTCTCTCTCTCTCTCTCTCTCTCTCTCTCTCTCTCTCTCTCTCTCTCTCTCTCACACACACACACACACACACACACACACACTTCTGGTCTGGGTCATCACTGTATCTATTCTTTCCAGTTTGTCTGAGGTACAAGTTGTTTCTGGCTGCCACAATGTCTTGGTGCTCCAGTAATATTTGTCTTCCATTCCAACACTTCTTAAATCTAAACCCAAGTTCTCTTATAACTTTCCATAAAGCTGTTCTGCCACCTTGAAAGTTTATTGGGGTTTCCTTGGCTTTCTGTAGCACAGTATTCATCATCATCATTTCCAGGAGATGGCCACGGCAGAAGAGCTTCCAACTTTCTCTATCCAGACACTCCCTCCTTGCCTGCTCAAAGCTTCTCAAAGATCTTTCCCCCCTCTCCTCAACGTACTCTTGCACCCTGTCCCTCCATTTCACTGGAGGTCGTCCTCTAGTATTCCCTCCCTCTCTCTCACTCACATACACCCTTCTGGTCATCTTACTCTCCTCCATTCGCTCCATGTGGCCAAACCACTTTAAAGTCTGTCGCTTCACTTCTTCCACCACTCCACACTTCTTCCCTTCACCCCTGTGACACATTCCAAAACGCTCGTACACACTTTCATTACTCATTCCATCCATTCTACTCACACCACAAGCACTCCTCAAATAACTCATTTCCACTGCCTGCACTCTAGACCTCTGACTTTCATTCCAGGCCCACGTTTCACTTGCATATGTGAGGGTTGGTACTATTATTGTATTTCTCAAATCCCTCTTTACCTCCATGCTCACACTTCTGCCAGTCATGATTCGTCCCAAAGACCCTACCACCCTTCTTCCTTGCAATGCCCTTTCTCTTGTCTCTCCCTCCATACCACCATGCTTACACATAACTGATCCAAGGTACTTAAACTCATTGACCTCCTCCATTTCTTCACCATTCAAAATTATTTTGCATTCTTTTTCACATTCAATTCCCACTCTATATGGGCATACAAAATCTACAACCTCACTTCTACTTTGCTCACAAACCATCACTTTACTTTTGTTGACATTTACTTTCAGCTTTCTCCTTTTACAGACACTATCAAAAACACTGACCAAATTTTGTAGGTCACTTTCATTTTCTGCAATGAGCACCATGTCATCAGCAAACAGTACTGAATTCAGTACCCACTTCCTTCCCTCATCGAACAGTCTTACTCCAACTTCTCCAACTTTGCCCTTAATTTCTCTAATAACACCATCCATATAAATATTGAATAACCAAGGTGAAATGACGCACCCTTGTCTTAGGCCCACTTTTATCTCAAAATGTTCACTTGTTTCTCCAGTAATTTTGACACATGCAGATGCATCCTCATAGAAAGACTTTATTGCACTAAGCAGTTTTCCTCCCACACCATAAATCTTTAAAACATCCCACAATGCAATCCAATCCACTCTGTCATAAGCTTTTTCCAAATCCATGAAGGCAGCGTATAGTTTCTTTCCTTTTGCTATTATTTTTTCTAGTACCATCCTGAAGGCAAATATCTGATCCTGAAGCCTCCTTGCTCTTCACTGATTTTCTCTTCTGTAAGTCTTTGCACCCTCTCTATTATGACTCTTCCATATACCTTTCCGGGTATACTCAGGAGACTTATACCTCTATATCTCCCACATTCCCCTCTCCTGCCCTTCCCCTCGTAAACTGGGACAATGATGGCTTTTGTCCAGTCTGCTGGCACCCCCCCACCCCTCCCATGCTACTTCACATATCTTGACCATCCATTTAACAACTACATCTCCTCCACACTTCAACATTTCTGCTGTGATTCCATCAATTCCTGCTGCCTTTCCATTTTTTAATCTTTTTATTGCCTGATTTACTTGTTCATATGTTATGCTTCTTTCTTTATATACTCCTCCTCTACCTCTACTCAAAACTGCTGCTGTTACAGCTGCTGGACGTCCATCCTCAAAATTCATTAAGTTTTTGAAATATTCTCTCCATCTCTCCTTCACAGCTTCCCCGTCTTTCAACATCTTTCCATTCTCATCCATAACTTCATTTATTTTACTTGAGGAGATATTTTCTGCATTTATTTAGCTTTTTACTTCTTTCCAATATGATTTCCTGTTCCCTTTATATTTTTCACTTAGTCTTTTTCCAAAGTCTTCATCAACTCTCTTCTTACTTTCTTTTGTTGCTTGTTTTAATTTCATTTTGCATTCTCTATATTTCTTTTTCCTTTCCCTTTTTACTTGTTCAGCCACATTTCTTTCTTGAGTTTTCTTAAAAAGTTCCCTTTTCTGTTTTACTGTCCTCCTTATCTCTTCTGTCCACCAGGAATTTCCTTTTCTTGTTCCATCTCTCACCACTTTCATCCCTGACACTTTTTTGTTGTAGTTACCACACTCTTTCAGACATCACAATAGCACATCCTTCCTTACTCCTGCCTCTGTACTTCTCATCTATCCCCGTCCATACAACCCCCCAGGCACACCCTCCCACGTACCCTCTCTACCATCACTCACACCAGTTCCTTGAATGTGTTTCACTCACTCCCAACACATCCACTCTACCATTTACAAAAATTTCAATCATCACTCTCCTCTTTTCCTCACCACCTAAACCATTCACATTAATTGACACCAGTCTCATACAATCCTTTCTCTTCTGCCGCCTGCTGGTTAACTCTTGCATAAGGGGTTTGAACAGTATAGGGATGAGCAAGAGTGGACAGTCGAGTGCAGCGGGGCCGCGGGAGGGGGGGAGGAATGCAGTTAGCAAGTTCAGAAGAGCAGTCAGGTTGAAAATATCGATAGAAGATAGAAAGAGAGGCAACATGTCGGCGGAATTTAAGAGGTATAAGACTATCAGTAAGAGGAGAAGAGCTGATGAGACGAAGAGCCTTATAATCCACTCTGTCCAAGAGAGATGTGTGAGTGGAAACCCCCCCACACGTGAGATGCATCCTACATAGGAGGGCGGAAAAGGCTCTATAAATGGAAAGCATCTGTGTGGGGGAGAAGAACTGCCCAACCCCAAGGAAACTGATTTAGTGAGAGAGGAGATGTGAAGTTTCCAGTTACGATTTTGAGCTGTTGAGCTGTTGAGTGTTGAAGAAGGTGACAGCTGAGTGTTGTCGAAGAATAGGGGATAGGTGTTTGGAAGATTGTGTTGAGTTGATAGGTGGAGAAATTGGGTTTTTGAGGCACTGAATGACACAAGGTTCCTTTTACCCCAATCGGAAATGATAGCAAGGTCTGAGGTGAAGCATTCTGCAGCCTCCAGCCTGGAGTCTTGTAATTCCTGTTGAGAGGGTCTTCTGTTGAAAGAAGTTGAATAATGCAGAGTGGAATATTCAGCATATGAATGGAGAGGACAGTTTGTTATGGAAAGAAGATCATTGATGAATAACAGGAAGAGAGTGGGTGATAGCACAGAGCCCTGTGGAACACCACTGTTGATAGGTTTAGGGAAAGAGCAGTGACCGTCTATCACAGCGGAGATAAAACGGCCGGAAAGGAAGTTGGAGATAAAGGAACAGAGAGAGGGATAGAATCCGAAAGATGGCAGTTTAGAAAGTAAAGATTTGTGCAAGACTCTATCGAAGGCTTTTGATATGTCTAGCGCAACTGAGAAAGTTTCACCGAAACAGCTAAGAGAGGATGACCAAGAGTCAGTTAAGAGAGCAAGAAGATCACCAGTAGAACGCCGCTTGCTGAACCCATACTGGCGATCAGATAGGTCACAAGTGGAAAGGTGCTTTTGAATCTTCCGGTTAAGGATTGATTCAAAAGCTTTAGATAGACAGGAAAGTAAAGCTATAGGGCGGTAGTCTGAGGGATTGGAACGGTCACCCTTCTTAGGCACAGGCTGTATGAAGGCATACTTCCAGCAGGAAGGAAAGGTAGATGTTGACAGGCAGAGGCAAAAGAGTTTGACCAGGCAGGGTGTCAGCACGGAGGCACAGTTTTTAAGAACAATAGGAGGCACTCCATCAGGTCCATAAGCCTACTGAGGATTGAGGCCAGAGAGGGCATAGAAAACATCATTCTTAAGTATCTTAATAACAAGCATAAAGAAGTCAGAGGGGGGATGAGTAGGAGGAACATGCCCAGAATCATCCAGAGTAAGCTCTTGTTTGCTGAGTTCTCAGTATTTTGTGCAGCTGCTATGAGGCTGAGGTCAGTGTCTTGTGGAGCACTGCCCAAGATATCGTGACTTGGTGTTACCTCAGTTGCCTGGGTGTCCGTGGCCTCAAGTGTAATTTCTTGTGAGGTTCCTGGTTTCCTTTGGTCTTCCTTCTCAGCTGAGGTTCTCAAGTAGTAATTCATTGTAGTCAGGGTGGGCTGTTTCTGTGCAGGTCTGGCAGGTGTACTTTCTGTTTGTTGATGTCAGGGTTGTGATCAGGTAGGCTGGCAACAATGTGCAGGAATAGTGGCTCCACATTTGGCAATTGCTACACTTTACATAGATTTATATAAATATTCAGACCACACAGACTTAAGGTCCAAACTAGCGTGTCTGCCCTTTAACCTAAGTGACATTATATTAGCCTATTACCACCAAGACTTCTCATTTCTAGTTAAGTAAATATTAAGTCTAAGGAAGTGTTGGTGGAGCTTGTTTATAAACTAATCGATTGTGTTGCACTGGATCAGTGAAGGTGGGACTGTATTCCATGTTCACGCTACAGTGTTGGGGAAGAAAACTTTGGTGGCCTGAATTTATTTGCTTGCACTAAGGCTTTGTGCCATCACTTCTTGTTCAAAACGTGTCATCGACCATAAACAATTTGGATTTGTCCAAATTCATAAAACTTTTGAATAGTTTGAAATATTCACTCAGATTTCCTCGGATGCGGCGTTTCTCAAGAGAGAACAGCTTAAGGGATGAGAGCTTTTTGTCATAAGGTTTGTTTCATGAAGAGGAGATCATCTTTGTTGCCCTACGTTGAAGACTCACTTTAGCAATGTCCTTCGTACGGTGGGGAGACCAAAACTTCTGGCATATTCCAAGTGGAGTCAGACTAAACTATTGTTCAGTGGAAGTATTACATCTTCATTCTTGAAGGAAAAGTTTCTCAATGAAGCCCAGCATTCTGTTCGCTTCATCAATGTGTTGCTGTTAAAATTTGAGCTGTTTTGACACCCGGGTCCTTGAGTTGCACGCCACGCTTTTCAAAAGTGATCCTCTTATTTTTTGGTCAAACTTGAAGAACCTGGCACTTATCAAAGTGAAAGAGCATCTCCCATTTATCAGGCCAAGCTGAGATTTTGTTCATATCTTCTTGGAGGCTTTGTGTCTTCTCTGACTCTGATATAACTCCATCACTCATCACTCTCTGCTGTCTGTTGCTGCACCAATTAGCGATCCATTGCTGTACTTTGCCTTCAATACCAGGTTGCTTGTTGTCATAAAGTAATGTATGATGTGGAACTTTATCAAATAGTTTCTGTAAGTGATATTAGGGTTAAGACTGGTTTTGTTAATGCTCTCAGTTTTAGGACAAAGCTATTTTTTCAGATAGTTTTTGGTGTGTTTTGAATGAATCTGACATTTATTTCCCCCAGAAATTACCATTTTTCTGTGCCCCCCCCTTCCAGAGTAGGCAGTGATTATCGGGAACAACAGACATTAGATTATTATTGACACTCAAAAACCTACCAGAAAAAAAGAACTTCATCCACTGTAATTCTGATCATATCACTGCCGCCAGAGTTCAGCGGCTGCCTGGACCACCACCAACCAGTGGCAGAGGTGCAGCGTGAAGCGTCACTATGGGAAGCATGTCTCACAAATCTGTTGTAAATAATCACATTTATGAAATTAACCGAACCAAATGAAGACTGACCTCATCTAACCACACATACTAAATCTAACCTCTCACCTGTAAGGGGTCTGCCCCCTCAAGTCCCTTAGGGTCACTAAAAGACAGGTGAATATGTAGGAACCCAACTTGACTTACCTGTGCCTGCTTCCAATATTGTCCTGAAGCATGGCGCTATAATTGCCTTGGTCTGGCCACCACCACCGCTGTTTGTGCAGAACAAAGCTGCCATTACTGGGCCTTGATTGTCACTTTGTCCCACAGGAAGGGCAGATAAAAGAGCAGAAAGAAGAACTGTGTCTTGTTCAAATTCTTCCAAGAGCTCTTCTGTCCTGGTTTGAGGGGAGAGAACGCCATTGAATGCTGAAGTAAAAATTGAAAATATACGAAATTGTGTTCCATGTTGTCCCAACATCTACTGACTTAGAGGCATCAAGTGGCAGTGTATTTTTTCGTCTACTGTAAATTTAAATGCTCTACTAAGTGTAGAGCAAGAGATCGCAAACAAATAAACTTTGATGACGTGGTAGATAAATTTTCAGCTGTAAAAGCTAGAAAGATAAATACATTGTATCGTGCATCAGTACTTGATATCCTTCAATTCATTGTCAACCCTTTTCTTTGGTTTGGTTTTCTGTTATCAATATCTGTCTAATTACCTTTACCCTTTAAAGCTTTATACCGTTTTATTTCCTTGCATATGGTTGATCCTAAGCATCCAGCACTTTAATCTTTTTGTGTTCATTAGTTTGCCACATGCTAAAACATTCTCTAAAGAAAAGTAAGGTTTATAATTAGTGAACTAATTCATCTTTGTTCTTATCAGATTTCTTTCCAGGCATTATAACTATTCAGTCTTTACCACAAAATACATTTTTTTCTAATATTAACTTCTATACTGGCAACAATTTGTACATTTTCATGATTTTCTTAGCCCCTGTTTTTACTAAAGTTTATCTCCTATTTTAGTCATATCTGTTTAATTTGCCATTTGTCTTTGGTTATTAGAGTTACTGGCTGCTGTGATGCCTTACTATAGTCTACATTTTATTGATCTTATCAACATTTTGGAATTTATTTATGAGGGCTAATAATTAATTAATTATATCTATTATTTATAAAATAAACTATTTTAGTTTGCGAATTCGGTTTGTGTTCTATCATTCCAGAATATTATTATGCAAATTAGAATGCTTTGTTTTCAACACAGTATATCTGAAATAATAAAGGCAAACATTTCCTGCCAAGATTAGTACACTCAAATGAAAAGAGCCCTCCACCCCTTTGGGGGCGCCATAATAGACTTTGCCCCCGGGCGCCAACAACCCCACGACGCCACTGACAGAGCCACAAGGATAGGAGACTTTGGCCGCCTCCATTCCATCTCATTCCTTCCCTCCCTCCCAAGAGAATATAAAGGAAAGGGAGTAAGGGGAAAGTAAGGAAGAAAGGGAAGGGAGGAAGGGGACGAGAGAGAGAGAGAGAAGGTGATTGAAAGGGAAGGGAAGGAAAGGAAGGAAGAGAGAGAAGGGAAGTGAGAAGGAAGGAAGGAGAGAGAGAGAGAGAGAGAGAGAGAGAGAGAGAGAGAGAGAGAGAGAGAGAGAGAGAGAGAGAGAGAGAGAGAGAGAGAGAGAGAGAGAGAGAGAGAGAGAGAGAGAAGAGAGTGAAGGGAGGGGAAGAGAGATAAGGGAAGGGAAGGGGAGGAAGGAAAAGGAAGGAAAAGAGAGAGAAGTGGATGAAAAGTGATGGAAAGGAAAGCGAAGGAAAAGGAAGAGTATAAAATAAAGGAGGAAGGGGAAGGGAGGAAGGAAGGGGGAAGAGAGATAAGAGGGGACAAAAAGTGTTGGAAAGGGAAGAGGGGGAGGCATACATCCTTTCCCTCACCAAACCACATTCTCACACCTCGGCACTTTCCAGGTATTTGGAGGAGTACAAGTTGAAGGAACGGTTCTCCGACGGAACCATTGTAGCCGTGCCGTGCTCCCTGCCAGACAACACCAACACCAACACCACTGCAGGGAAAAAGAAGAAAAAGAAATGTGTGGTGTGTGTGTCTCAGGCTGGGAAGGAAGACGCCACATTATCACACCAGGAGGAATCACTCAATAGCCTTCAGAACGGTGGTGTCAGTGAGGGCTCAAGGACAAAGAGAAGGAGAGGTGTGGTGTTTGTGTGTCTCAGGCTGGGAAGGAAGATGCCACATTATCACACCAGGAGGAATCACCCACTGGCCTTCAGAACGGTGGTGTCAGTGAGGGCTCAAGGACAAAGAGAAGGAGAGGTGTGGTGTGGGTGTGTCTCAGGCTGGGAAGGAAGATGCCACATTATCACACCAGGAGGAATCACTCAATAGCCTTCAGAACGGTGGTGTCAGTGAGGGCTCAAGGACAAAGAGAAGGAGAGGTGTGGTGTGTGTGTGTCTCAGGCTGGGAAGGAAGATGCCACATTATCACACCAGGAGGAATCACTCAATAGCCTTCAGAACGGTGGTGTCAGTGAGGGCTCAAGGACAAAGAGAAGGAGAGGTGTGGTGTGGGTGTGTCTCAGACTGGGAAGGAAGACGCCACATTATCACACCAGGAGGAATCACCCACTGGCCTTCAGAACGGTGGTGTTGGTGAAGGTTTAAGCACAAAGAGAAGGAGAGGTGAGGTGTGTGTGTCTCAGGCTGGGGAGGAAGAGGAAGGAACTGTACAGGAGAAGCAGGAGGAAGCATTTAATGGCCTCACAAATGGTGGTTCTGGCTCAAGTACCGACGTGAGGAAGCAGAGGAAGCAAACTCGAAGGAGAGGGAAGAAGAAGAAGTTGAAGGGAGGCGATGAAGTGGCTGTACCTAAGAGGAAGAA
The DNA here is from genome assembly GCF_024679095.1 of Eriocheir sinensis. NCBI lineage: Eukaryota > Metazoa > Arthropoda > Malacostraca > Decapoda > Varunidae > Eriocheir > Eriocheir sinensis. The sequence continues at coordinate 2,390,416 of NC_066512.1, forward strand.
CAGGGATGAATAGAACATGAAAAAACACTAGTTACCCCTCACAATGGCAGCGTTGACTCAAGTACTGACGTGAGGAAACAGGAAGCAAACCCAAAGGAGAGGGAAGTTGAAGGGAGGCGATGAAGCGGCTGTACCTAAGAGGAAGAACAGGGATGAATAGAACATGAAAAAACACTAGTTACCCCTCACAATGGCAGCGTTGACTCAAGTACTGACGTGAGGAAACAGGATGCAAACCCAAAGGAGAGGGAAGAAGTTGAAGGAAGGCAATGAAGTGGCCGTACCTTAGAGGAAGAACAGGGACAGATAGAACATGAAGGAAGAAGAAAACACTAGCTACCCCTCACAGTGACAGCACTAGTGAAAGGAGGAGAAAGAAGGTGGAACAGGGAGTTGTGTGGCTTGTGTGTGTTGAACTTAAGAAGGGACTCACTGCAGGGTTTGAACAGGAAGAAATGCTTACCTCACAATGACAGCACTAGTGAAAGGAAGAGAAAGAAGACAAAACAGAGGGAGTGTGGTGTGGCTTGTGTGTGTTGAACTTAGAAGGAACACACTGTAGGTTTGAGCAAAGAAAAACACTTACTGACGATGGCTGAGTGGTCGGTGCCTGGATGCCATGACCCCAAGGACCCAGGCTCAAGTCCCTCCGCAAGACACTGACAATTCTTAACCATCGGCGAGTGGTGGAATATTACCCACATGCTGCCCAGGTCTTCAATCAACCTTGACTTCAGCAACTTCGGTCAGGAGGAGCACCGGGGGGCAGCATGGTCCAAGCAGAGTCATACATCACAGCAGCCACTATAGATTAAATTCGCCTGTGCCACGAATGGACTGGGTCTTCCAAGTGGTCCCTCGAGAGAGCCTACTGGTGCTATAGGCAGAGGAGAAGGAAGAGGAAAAATGAAAAGAGGAAGAATTCTGTGCCTTGTGATTTTGGGCTGTGAAGAAGCTGAAGGAAGGCAAAGTAATGGAGGGAAGAGAACAAACAGTCAATTACAACAAGAAGAAGCCCTTTACTAATCTACAGAATGGTGGCACTGCTGAAGGAGAACACAAAGGAACACAAAGGAAGAACAAACAACAGCAGACCTGCTGGTCCTTACGAGGCTGTTTGTGACAAGCTACACTAACCATATAATCAAAGGTGGAAGATGAAGGACAGCAAAGGCGAAGGCTCCTCCCCACTCCCCATCCCTCCAGCCAAAGGTGGCAGGAAAGGAAAAAGAACCATGCAGCATGGAAAAACTGCATGGAAATTATGTAGGAAAGAGGAAAGAACTACCATTACTGCTACCACTAACCGGGCGATAAAAGCGGACAAGGACAAGAGGAAAGAAGGAAGAAGAGGAAAGAGAAAGAAGTCTGTGCCTTGTGAATTTTATGCTGTGACAGTTACAATAGGAATTACACTTACTCTCCTTCACAGTGCTGGCATGTGCTCAAATTCTGACACACAAAGGAAACAGTCGCCTTACAAACACTTCTCCCTCCCTCTCAGCCAAACACTGTCATGGAGCCATCTGGTCCCATAAAGCACTAGTATTTTTAGAATGGCAAAAACATGTATAATGAGCTCACAGCGAAACAGTGCGCGCGACCTTATGTATACTCGGACTTTTGTCGCGGCGGAAAACAAACATGATATACAGACAAACAGACAACATTGAAGGGAGGTGATGAAAGGCGGTCCCTTCAACTTGAAGGGGGTGGAAGGAAGTGTGAGAGATGAAGAAGGAAGGAGAAAGAGAACATCCCATCACAACACTGGTGCTAAGAAAAGACAAAGAAGAAAAGTAAAATAAGAAAGAAAGGTGTAGCTTGTGGCTCTCAGGAATGTTAGTTAGGCTGTGACACTTGCAACAGAGAAAACACTTTAGTGGTGGCGTGGACTCAAGTTCTGACTCACACGAAGAACAGCTGAAACAAATGTGAAATAAAGTGTGTGTGTGTGTGTGTGTGTGTGTGTGTGTGTGTGTGTGTGTACCTATTTGCAGTATACAGGGCCTCAGCTCAAGCATGGTCAGTCCTGTCTCCCAATCTATATTTGTCTAGCTTTTTCTTCATTTTCTGGTCACTGCCCGCCTCAACAAGGTCTTTGCTTAGTCCATTCCATGTATCCACACTCCTGTATGGAAAACTGCATGTCTTTCAAACAAGTCCCCTTTCTCAATTTCTTGATGTGTCCTCTTAATTGTCTCCTCCCTTCCATCGCGATTAAATCATTTCTATCCAACACTTCCATGCCACTCGTATTCTCTCATAAAAATTACATCTCATCCCTTCTCCATTTTCATACAAGATCAACTATTAACATTTTTTTAACATTTCGGCGCCCACACACAGATTCGACAAGGCTGTATGAGTTGGGGAGGCATTTGAGGGTAGTTTTCATGGCTGGTAGTTTTGACCCTTCTTCTGTAACAAGAACTTGAAATACCACCTAGATCTGGACTGATCTTCCTTTATGCGTTTGGAACAGTTGATGGAGGGTGTTGAGAATGCCAAACTCGTATTCTCTTTAGAGGAGAATTACATCCCTTCTCCAAACTTCTGAACTCAGACTAACCATCATATTTTTAACATTTCGGCACTTCCACACAGATTCGACAAGGCTTTCGTATGAGTTGTGGGAGGCATTTCCAGGGGTAGTTCATGGCCCTGCATGGTTCTAATATATTGACCCTTCTTCTGTAACTTATTTTTGAAATACCACCCTTTAGATCCTCTGATCTCCTTTCAGACAAGACTTTCTGAAATAGTTGATGTGAGGTGTTTGAGAATGCCAACCTTCTTAGTATCTCCATCTCTCCAGTGCTTTCATCTCCTTTAGAGAGAGAGAGAGAGAGAGAGAGAGAGAGAGAGAGAGAGAGAGAGAGAGAGAGAGAGAGAGAGAGAGAGAGATAGAGAGATGTAATGAACTCCAGAGAGAGAGAGAGAGAGAGAGAGAGAGAGAGAGAGAGAGAGAGACTCTTTAGATCCTTTCCTCTCTTCCTTCTCGTGTTCTTTTGGGTTCTCTTTAGAGAGAATTAAGGTTAAAACTGGACTCTGAACTCAGACCCTCAGAGCTCAGCATTCACCAGAGAGAGAGAGAGATATAGAGAGAGAGAGAGAAGTAGTAGTAGTAGTAGTAGTATCAGGTCCTCTGCATGCTTCTAATATAGAGAGAGAATTCTTTTTCTCTTATTTGTAAACATATTTCTCTCTCCTCTGTGCTGGCTCCATTCAGACAGAGACTTTCTGTATCTCCATATTTATTCAGTTAGAGACATTGTGTCTACATTAGAGAGAGAGAGAGAGAGAGAGAGAGAGAGAGAGAGAGAGAGAGAGAGAGAGAGAGAGAGAGAGAGAGAGAGAGAGAGAATTATTTATGTGTCGGGGGGTCATGTGTCTGTGGGGTTTGTAAACATACTGTGGAGTGACATCCTGTGGGGCCTGTGGCTGAGAGAGAGAGAGAGAGAGAGAGAGAGAGAGAGAGAGAGAGAGAGAGAGAGAGAGAGAGAGAGAGAGAGAGAGAGAGAGAGAGAGAGAGAGAGAGAGAGAGAGAGAGAGAGAGAGAGAGAGAGAGAGAGAGAGAGAGAGAGAGAGAGAGAGAGAGAATTACTTATGTCACTCAGCATTACACTGTCACTATCAGGCTTCTCCTAATGTGCCACTCACTGGAGGTCACTGATCAGGTGTGTGCAGCCAGGCTTGGGCGCCAGATTTGACCCAATGTGGACAAATTCCCCACGTCCACACATGAGGTCAATCTGCCGCACATGCCTGGCTGCAGACACCCACCCTAATCAGTGCGCTGCTAACACGTCCGCTGCGATTGGCACAGATTTGGCTTTCACTAGTAGCCTGAAAACTTGTACTCCCAGGTCTTCCTCTGCCTCTGTGGTGGATAGTGGAGTGTTTCCCATGTGGCTTCCCATGTGGCACTGGTATGCTGGATATCCCCTCCCAAGGTGCAGTACTTTACATTTTTCTTCATTGAATTGTAGCAGCCACTTTTTGTTCCATTCGTGTTGCTTGGCGAGGTCTTCTTTTAGGAAATCCGCAGTCAAGGGGTTAACGGTGACAGCATCGTCTTAGTGCCAGCCAGACAGTGACAGTTCCCAGGGCAGCCAAACAGTGACAAACTGCTGTGGGAAGCTTTAAAATTGGTGCATCAGGAATGAGAGCATTTCAAGCTTACGACACATATCCCTTACATCAAATCAAAATATATTAAGAACATAAGAACATAAGAACGCAGGAGTCTACAAGAGGCCGGTAGGCCTGTACGAGGCGGCTCCTTTGACCCTAAGCTCCCGTGTATCTAACCCCACCTAATATCGCTGTCCATGAATATTAACTAATCTATTTTTTAATGTGACAATTGTATTTTCACTCACCACATGACTGCTAAGCCTATTCCACTCATCCACCACTCTGTTAGTAAACCAATTTTTGCCTATGTCCCTGTTGAATCGGAATTTATCCAGTTTAATCCCATTACTTCGTGTCCTACGCGGTTGTCTTACCAACAAAACCTTATGAATAACCCCCTTATTAAAGCCCATCATCCATTTATAAACCTCGATCATGTCTCCACGCACCCTTCGCCTTACTAGAGAGTGCAAGTTTAACTGTTTGAGTCTTTCTTCGTATGGCAAGTTTCTCAACCCCTGAATCATCTTAGTCATCCTCCTCTGCTCCGATTCTAACATTTTGATACCCATTCTATAGTAAGGTGACCAGAACTGAACCGCATAGTCAAGATGAGGTCTAATTAATGCTAAATATAGTTTGAGGAAGACTTCGGCGCTTCTGTTGCTTACGCTCCTTGAAATATATCCCAGTACCCTATTTGCTCGATTTCTAGCTTGAATGCATTGTGCCCTTGGACGGAGATCAGAGCTCACTAAGACCCCTAAATCCCTCTCGCACCCAGACCTGCTTATGATAGTGTCATTTAAGCAATAGTTATGTGAGAGGTTGTTCGTACCTACACTCAGAATACTGCACTGCCCTACATTGAACTCCATCTGCCATGTATCCGCTCCATCTTTTTTTTTATCTTTTTTTTTTACGTCTTGGCCTATTGCGCCGGTAGGCTTCTTCCCGGTGGATCCTGATGGTCGGTCCAAGGCTTCTTCCCGGTGGGGCCTGCTGGTCGGCCCAGCCCGTTCTGGCGAGTGTTTATAGTGGTGCCATCTTGCATTGGCTCATGCTGCCCTCCCGGAGCTCATCTTTAATCCTAGAATCTAGAGTTCGGGATGATAGGTGGTCTTCTGGACAGCATGTGGGTAGTTTTAAGCCATTCGGCGGCGGCTGAAAAATCCCAGCTTGGTGGCACTGGTCGGGGATTGAACTTGCGTACTCCTGAACGCGGGGCCGTCTCGCTATCTGTTCAGCCACCACCTCCCCGAATCTGCATGATCAAAGATGAGCTCCGGGGGACAGCATGAGCCAGTGCAAGATGGCGCCACTGTAAACAATTGCCTGCGCCACAACGGGCTGGGGCCGACCATCATGCCCTACTACGCAAGCTTACTGGCGCCACACGCAAAGACGTTAAAAAAAAAGGTGTCATCCGCTGACATACATCACAGGACCGGCAAAAGTCTCCGATGTCGGCGGGGCGCCCATTCCCGCCCAAAAAATCTTGTCGGCAATCTTCATAGAAGTCTTCCTGTGAGAAAAGTGACTTGCCAATGGACTGTCATAACCCAGAGAAAATTATAGGACGGCACTCTTTGGGAACAAGAAAGATACGCTAACCCGTTCTTCCAGTGTGTTTGGAGGACACACACTTACGGTACAGGAGACCGTCTGACTTCACGTAAACGAACAGTGATCTTCATCGCCGGAGTTTGCCTTTTCCCTAAAAGTACTAAACGTGTGGTAACCCTCCTGAAAGAGACCAAAATCTTTTGGGGTCACATTCAGAGGTTCAAGAGTCAGTAGCACCAACGGGTGGACTCGCTTTATCCTGCTACTGCGAGTTTGCTCCACAGTGACTTGAGAAGAGGCTGGGTCCGGTGCTAGGGAAAGAGCCGATCCGCCGTTGAGCGGGGATGACGTTGTTCGTTGTTCTTGGGGCGGTGCACCATCTGTGGCAGGCTCATCAGGGACGTCTAGAGGCTCACTGGAAAGAGAGATTGGATTCATAAAGTCCTGAGCACACTGGATGTTATCAATGAGCACGCAGGAACGCTTCATGGGTACTCGTACAACGTTAACCTAACCTTCATAGTAAGGGCAGCGGATATAGCAGCGAACGAGAGGAAATTCGGTATCACTCCCCAGGTAGTCCTCCTCGCGCACTTTCGAACAAGAAGATACCTCGATGTCAGGGACGGCCTCTTCGAACACGATGACGCAGTTGCAGTCAGTGTCCCTTAGGATGGTCGACGTCCAAGATGCGTTGATGTTGCCTGCAACGGTAAAGTCAAAAGGGGTTCGGTTACTCATACATAACCCAATTTTGTGTTTGGGTGGTGATTTGGCCGCTTGTTTGAAGGCAGGAGGGTTCTTGGGACACCGTGAGCCATGGTGGCCTTCATCCCCACAGCTGAGGCAGGCGATCCGCGAATTTTTCCTCCGATCCGGCCTGATGGAGGTATTAAGAGCCGATGTGAGCCTGGGTTCGGCACCTATGGACTTCTTGTTGGTGTAACGGTCCGAATGTGAGTGAACGAGAATGTGAGTAAGTCAGTGAGTAACAGAGTGAGTAAGTGTAAGCGAGTGCATGAATGAATGAGAGAATGTGAGTAAGTCGGTGACAGAGTGAGTAAGTGTGAGCGAGTGGGAGCGTGAATGAGTGAATGAGTGAAGAGTGAATGGGTAGCTGAGGAATGTAAGTGCGTAAAAGGTTATGAGAAGATAACACTGCGAGCGAATGAGCGAATATATGAACGAGTTACTGAAATCCCTCATCTCAAAGCCTCGAGCCCCTCCAAGAGACCAATAACGAGTTAGTTAGATAGGTAGGGGTTTGATTGTAAAAGAATGTTCCGGAAGGGAGAGAGTCAGTAATGCGGGGTTAAAAGATCACGTGATGGAGGAGAGAAGCTGATGAGTAAGCGAGGAGTGAGGGAGGAAGAAAGGAGAAGCTGGGTAGACCGGAGGCGAGCACCACGGCAGCAAGGGAGAAGCTGGGTAGACCGGAGGCGAGCACCACGGCAGCAAGGGAGAAGCTGGGTAGACTTGAGGCGAGCACCACGGCAGCAAGGCAGAAGCTGGGTAGACCGGAGACGAGCACCACGGCAGCAAGCCAGAAGCTTGGAGAACGTACACACCACCCACGGCCTACTGTGTGAGGCGGGCTAGCAGGAGACGAGCAGCAGCCCTAGCAAGGAAAGGCAGCGAGTTGAGTAAGAGCGGTGTCCACCTCTCCACTCAGCCCCCCCCCCGAAAGACCACCCACGGCCTGCGGGGTGAGACGGACTACAGGATGGGAACTTGTATGGCGGGGTAACCTGCCCCTCGACTGTCCTGGGGGCTCCAATACCACTGCCCCCAAGCTGCTCCCTACATCAAAGGGCGCCCGCCTCTCCACACCACCCGAGCCGCTCCATCTCTACATCAAGCGGCGCCCGTCTGTCCATCACCAGGATCGCCCATTCTATCGTGGACGTCCTCTGCCGAGCCAGACACTCACGCAGCTCCTCCTCCTCCGCATCCATCAACTACAGAGCTAAGCATTCTGTGTATTCCCCAAATCTCCCCTTGTGCCGGTAGTTAGCTAGTTTAGAGGCCTACAGCCTGTCGGTCATTCATTTTTGTTCATATTTTTTATTAGCACTCCGCTAACCTTTAAAGTAAACCAAATACATATTTATATCTAACCTTACCGAGTGTTATCATTTGGAGCCTGTTTTGCTGCTCATTGGAAATTACTGAACCTTACACACATCCCCCTCCATAGTACATAATCACCATCCAATTTCTTAATGCTGTCTCAAAAAGTGGTTCCCACGGAAATCCCCCCACCCTCCATAATTAACCACACAAGTAACGCCCTTCTGGTCACAAACTTCGGAACGAGTGTTCACTTGTCCTGAGGCCTTAACATCCGGGACCAGCGCTCGACAACTACCACGCTACCACATACCATTCACTACCCTAGTGGTTGTCATAATTAAAGGGATGTAGCTTTTAATTATTCATTCATTTATTTAATTTAATTTATTATATTATTATTTTTTCTCTCTCTATTTTCCACGCTACATATGGTGGCTTTTGCGGTGGGATTTCCCTGTGAACTATTCCCCCCCCCCTTGTTGAAGCAGAGTTAACTAGACAGTATAATTAATTTTTTTTGTTGTTTTTTTCTGTTGATTGTTGGTCGCCCTATTGCTTTGCAGTCTTAACATTTTTTTTTTGTGTGTGTGTCTTTGCATTTACTTGTTTTTCTCTCTCGGTGTTCATAACACCAGAGAACATGTTTAGAGTAGCACTTGTAGGGCATAGTCATATTCCAAGGGAATTGGAGGTAGAAAAGCAGAACATTCAGGTAGATATTTTTCGTGCCCCGGGAGGAAAAGCCGGGAATTTCTTTCAGGATGACTGCATTCAGGCAGTATATGAGGAGGAAAGGGAGGAGGTGGAAGGAGCGTGCGCGTGGTAAGAGTCTCTCGCAGAGTAATGGAAAGTGGTAGTCTGCAATGGCGCGGTAATTATCACTAACAAACAAGTGATTAACCTCCCTTGCTCATGTGTTCGAAGGTAGTTTCGTTTGAGTTTATGGGTTTTATATATTTGTTTTAATAGTTTGCTTTGATTGTTCTATTCTCTTTAATAGAGTAAACTGTAAATATTGATACTGAGGGAACTTAGGAAATTTTGACACAATGGAGAAAACTGTAAAGGAAGAGATAGCTGACTTGCTGGGTCCATGGGAAAGTGAACACTGCCCAGACCAACAGCGTACTGACACTGACCAGGAAGACCCTAGGGCACAAACACAGTCAAAGAAAGAGCCACAAGCGGGTAACAACGTGAAAATGGAAGAACTCGAGGAAGAAGTAGATTTTCTAAAAACATCAATGTTAGAATTAGTGGACCGATTACGTAGAAGCCAAGAAGACTCGCCTACCAAACCACTACTTAAACCAAGGGACATACCCGTCCTCGAGAGAAAACACTTGAAGGGAGTAGAAGGAGGAGGCAGATTAGAGGTATTCCTTTCCCAGATTGAACAATGCACCCCACGGGGGGAAGATCGAAAAAGAATAGCTTTGAGTCGAGTAGACGCCGAATTAGCAGTTTATATCCAAAGCACTCTGAAGCATGGCCCCGTGGTGGACTGGGAAGAATTCAAGATATCACTGATCAAAGAACTAACGGATCAAAGTAAAGGAAAGGTATTCGACGCCTTAAATGACCTCAAATACTCCTATGAGGAAGACGCGACCGAATTTGTCACCCAACTTAAATGTAAATTCGCACTCCTAGAGGTAAAATCAAACCCAGGAGAAGTCCCCAAGAGAGAAAAAGTAATTAAGTCAAAGCTGTTAAAGGGAATGCCTCGAGATAGTAGAGACAGGCTAGAAATATATATGGATAATCACGTGCCCCTCGACACCTTTATGGAAAAACTAGAGGTGGAACGACTAGTAGCCCTAGCAAGAAAAAAGGACAGTGTCTTTATGGTGAAGGACGACGCTCCTTCAGCTGGTGCATCAGGCACGGGAGCACCACCATTAACGTCCCCGAAGGCTGAATCCTTGGCTGAACCTACCGCCTTAGCCTCCTATCTCGATCGAATCGAGCGAAGACTAGAGCGGTGGGAAGAGCAAAAGAAACAACCTCGAGAGAGAAGGACATCCGTGTACTGCCCGTATTGTAGGTCCACAACACACGACGTGCAGTCATGTTTTAAGAATCCGCTTCCCGGTTCGTGTTTTGATTGTTTGAGGATGAACTGCCGAAGAGGGTACCCTGGTTGTCCAGGGAAGAAGACCTTTCAGACACGGTGACTGGCGCAAGCTAGGTCCCCAATAATCACAGTCAACATCAAAAGCCATATGCTAGAGGCCCTGCTCGACACTGGTAGCGAAATGTCATTAATCAAAGAAAGTGTGGTGCAACAACTCAATCTCAAGGTAGTTACAGGAAAAACCATCCCGCAATTACAGGGTATCACAGGGAAGAAACTCAGAATCCTAGGGCAAACCACTACTTCCATCATAGTTGGAGACAACCAACCTTTAGAGGTACCCCTAGCCATCGTACCCGATAATTACTTAGAACCAGCCTTGTTGTTGGGCATGAATGCCCTGGGAAGAGTAACCCTAACCCTTGACCACCGAAACAAGAGAGTTACCTGGAATAATGTCACCTACCCACTTAAATATCATGAACATCGCTACGGGAAGGTGACGCACATAAAGATCCAATCCATTGCCACCCACAAATCTTCCCCGGCCAAAGCTTTCGTGAGACTAAGAGCAAAATTAAAATTACCACCTTTCAGTGCTGCTATGAGGGAAATCAAAGTGGATGAAGCACCTGGTACTACCCTGGTGGTTGACCCGGAACATAAGAACGTGCAAGGAGGGTTGCCTCTCATTACGGAGGTAACCGAGGAAAAAACCATCTTCCTCCCAATGATCAATAATAGTAAATTAGACCTAACACTACATCAAGGGGTATTCCTGGCACGTTATGAAATAATCAACAGTAACCTTGAAGAGTTTCCGGAGGCAAAATGCTTAAAAACCACAATCAGTGAGTCGATGGGGCCCGAAAATGACGCGGTCCCAGGGAAAATGTCCAGAGGAGACAAATTAAACACCATATTAAGCGAAAGAGATTGGACTCACTTAGATGAAGAGCAGAAACAGAAATTATTCCAAATAATACGACGCCACGAGTTGTTGTTTATGGTAGACAAAAATGAGTTAGGCTTGATAACAGCGCCCCCAGCCCACATTAATGTCGAGAATCCCGTACCATGCAGGGCCCCCATTTATAGATACCCAGAAAAAGCAAAGGAGCTAATAGCAGAGATTATAGAGGACCTAGCGCAGAGAGACATAATAGAACCATCTACCGCCGCCTGGTTGTCACCAATAGTTCTGGTTAGTAAACCGTCCGGCGAGAAAAGAATGTGCCTAGATTACCGCAAGGTTAACACCCATTTAGCAGTAGACATACACCCTCTACCAAAACTTGAGGAACTAGTAGAGAGAGTGTCGGGACAGCAATACTATGCCACCTTAGATATGAAAGATGCATACTATCAAGTGCTTTAGATGAACCAAGCAGGATTTAACCACATTTACTGAGGGGATTAATCTATACCGATTTAAAAGGTTACCCTTTGGTTTGTCTTGTTCCCCAGCTATTTTTAGTAGACAGTTACAAACCGCCCTTGCACCCCTCTTAAAGGCGGAATGGATAAAGACTTACTTAGACGACGTGATCATAAGCGCACCTGACTTTAATACCCTTCTCAGTAGACTCCATGAGACCTTCGAGCACATGGGAGGGGTAGGAATCAAGTTGAACCTATCAAAATGTAACATTGGGCAAAAGGAAGTCAAATTCTTAGGGCATGTAGTCTCTCGGGAAGGATATCGACCGGACCCTAAAAACACCGAAGCAATTGAGAAAATGAAAGCCCCAACAACCGTTAAAGAAACCCGCAGATTCCTGGGAATGTGTTCATTTTACAGACGACACATTGGGCAATTCTCGAAACTAGCCGCCCCCTTAACTAACTTAACCCAAAAGGGATTACAATTCGAATGGTCAGCAGAGTGTCAGCAGGCTTTCGAGACTCTGAAAGGGAAATTAGTAGCAGCCCCCATCCTAGGACGGGCAGATATGACAAGAAGCTTCATCCTAGAAACAGATGCCAGCCTCACCCATGTGGGTGCTGTGCTAATGCAAATCGATGATAATAATTTACCCAGGGTCATCGGTTATTTTTCCAAAAAACTTCGTCCGGCAGAAATGAGGTATTCAACCACCGACAGGGAAGCCTTAGCTATAGTATTGGCATGTCGCCAGTTCCACCATTTCCTGTGGGGCACGAAAGTATTTGTGCGGACAGATCACCAACCGCTAGTCTCCATCTTTAGGCAAAAAACTAAATCACCCCGCATGAATCGGTGGATTTTAGAAATGAGGGATTACCATTTTTCAATTGATTACAAATCAGGGAAAAAGAACGTAATGGCTGACCAATTAAGTCGCCCAGTAAGACCTATAAGACCCTGGGGCGGCCAAAGTGAGTTATTTCTCGGAAAAACAAGGGAAGAGTTTAGCCAGCTGCAAATGCAGGAACCAAGGTGGAGGGAGATGAGACAGTATTTAGAGGGAGGATGTATCCCACGCTCAAAATACCCTAGAGCAACCCTCGCACAATTTAACATCGAGGATGAAATATTATACTCCACCCGCAGGAAGAAAGACAACACCATATTGTACACCCTGGTAATACCAAATGAATTAAGGCGGCAGGCTCTAAGTTTTGCACATGAGAGAGAGTCGGGTCATTTAGGTTTTCTCAAATCTGCCCTCAAGGCAGAAGACTATTTTTACTGGCCCAACTTGAGAGCAGATATGAGAAAACATATCAAAGAATGTATAACTTGTCAGCAACTCAAAACTGCTAGGGGCCTTCAAATGCAATGGCAAGAGCTTCCACCATGTAATAAACCCCTTGAGAGAATTAGTATGGACATCACAGATATGCACATGACCAACAGCGGACATCGATATGTCCTGACGCTTATAGATCACTACTCTAGGTATGTAAAGTTTATAAAGATGAGATCAAGGTTAGCGGAGGAGGTAGTGAAGGGTTTGCAAACGTACATGGGAGATTTTGGGGCACCGAAAGTGCTCTTAACGGACAATGCACGCGAGTTCCACGCAACCATTGTCAAAGACCTATGTACCAGAATGGGCACCCAGTTGGTGTTCAGCACTCCTTACCATCCCCAAGGCAACTCTATCTCAGAACGGATGCACAGAACAATGAAATCAGTCCTAGCTACGTTGTGCCGAGGACACCCCCACCGGTGGCCAAACTATCTCGGGCAGTGCCAGACAGTCTTAAACGCGGCAGTGCACGAAACCACCGGGGAGCAACCGTTCTACCTAATGTTCTCTCGTTACGCGCCACGAAGTGTAAGTGCGCCCTTACCACAAGACGATGACGACGCGGACATACAAATCGCGCATGAGGTGGTTAAAGAAACTAATAGGGAGAGAGCACAAAAGTGGCGAGACAAGGCTAATCGAGGGAGAACTAATCAGAGGGTAGAACTTAACAGTTTGGTCTGGGTGAAAAAGGAACAAGGTGAGTCCTCGGTACAGCGGAAGTTGGGAGTGAAGTGGTTAGGTCCGTACAAAGTTAAAGAAATACTTAGGGATGGAAGTGCATATGTGCTAGAAAATGTTTTCAATGGAACACAAATACAACGTGCGGCCGAAAAATAAAACCATATGTAGGAACAGAACAAATACTCATCGAACAGGAGGAAGTACTCGTACCACCGGTGGACGATAGTGACGAAGACGAAGTTGAACAACGTCCCACGAGGGAAAGAAGGCCGCCCCGAAGGCTAATAGAGGAAGTTTAGGTAGGCTCCTGGAACAGAGTAGTGCGGTGCAGGACAGTAATGAACCCTCTTTGTTGCAGTGCAGAGTGGCACTGGGAAATCTCTCCCGCATCCAGGGTCAGCGAAACCCGAGGAAGCATGGGGACCCAGAAGAACCTCGTCAACCCCACCAGGAATATCTGGGACGACCTGGGCTCCCTGCAGAAGGTGTGGAAAAGGGGCTGGAAAGGCCCTACCACGCAACCCCGGATGCCAGGAGGAGGTGGGAGGTACACACCTGACACCCTACCAGGATGCCGGGTCCTGATGAGACCCCAAGGCACTCGTGCCTATATTATGGAATAATGTAGTACATATGGTTGGCCGCGATTGAAAACCAATTTTTTTTGTGACCCTTAAATAATCTAGTAATGTATTTCTTTTTATGTTTAGTAGGATGTTTTATATAAGATGTAACTGTTTTATTTGGAGTGAGTAGAAATATGATTGTTTTTAGACATGTTACCCATGGGTTAGAGACTTTGAGAAAGGGATTTCAGTCTCAGGAAGGAGGGAGCCGTGTAACGGTCCGAATGTGAGTGAACGAGAATGTGAGTAAGTCAGTGAGTAACAGAGTGAGTAAGTGTAAGCGAGTGCATGAATGAATGAGAGAATGTGAGTAAGTCGGTGACAGAGTGAGTAAGTGTGAGCGAGTGGGAGCGTGAATGAGTGAATGAGTGAAGAGTGAATGGGTAGCTGAGGAATGTAAGTGCGTAAAAGGTTATGAGAAGATAACACTGCGAGCGAATGAGCGAATATATGAACGAGTTACTGAAATCCCTCATCTCAAAGCCTCGAGCCCCTCCAAGAGACCAATAACGAGTTAGTTAGATAGGTAGGGGTTTGATTGTAAAAGAATGTTCCGGAAGGGAGAGAGTCAGTAATGCGGGGTTAAAAGATCACGTGATGGAGGAGAGAAGCTGATGAGTAAGCGAGGAGTGAGGGAGGAAGAAAGGAGAAGCTGGGTAGACCGGAGGCGAGCACCACGGCAGCAAGGGAGAAGCTGGGTAGACCGGAGGCGAGCACCACGGCAGCAAGGGAGAAGCTGGGTAGACTTGAGGCGAGCACCACGGCAGCAAGGCAGAAGCTGGGTAGACCGGAGACGAGCACCACGGCAGCAAGCCAGAAGCTTGGAGAACGTACACACCACCCACGGCCTACTGTGTGAGGCGGGCTAGCAGGAGACGAGCAGCAGCCCTAGCAAGGAAAGGCAGCGAGTTGAGTAAGAGCGGTGTCCACCTCTCCACTCAGCCCCCCCCGAAAGACCACCCACGGCCTGCGGGGTGAGACGGACTACAGGATGGGAACTTGTATGGCGGGGTAACCTGCCCCTCGACTGTCCTGGGGGCTCCAATACCACTGCCCCCAAGCTGCTCCCTACATCAAAGGGCGCCCGCCTCTCCACACCACCCGAGCCGCTCCAACTCTACATCAAGCGGCGCCCGTCTGTCCATCACCAGGATCGCCCATTCCCATCGTGGACGTCCTCTGCCGAGCCAGACACTCACGCAGCTCCTCCTCCTCCGCATCCATCAACTACAGAGCTAAGCATTCTGTGTATTCCCCAAATCTCCCCTTGTGCCGGTAGTTAGCTAGTTTAGAGGCCTACAGCCTGTCGGTCATTCATTTTTGTTCATATTTTTATTAGCACTCCGCTAACCTTTAAAGTAAACCAAATACATATTTATATCTAACCTTACCGAGTGTTATCATTTGGAGCCTGTTTTGCTGCTCATTGGAAATTACTGAACCTTACACACATCCCCCTCCATAGTACATAATCACCATCCAATTTCTTAATGCTGTCTCAAAAAGTGGTTCCCACGGAAATCCCCCCACCCTCCATAATTAACCACACAAGTAACGCGCTTCTGGTCACAAACTTCGGAACGAGTGTTCACTTGTCCTGAGGCCTTAACATCCGGGACCAGCGCTCGACAACTACCACGCTACCACATACCATTCACTACCCTAGTGGTTGTCATAATTAAAGGGATGTAGCTTTTAATTATTCATACATTTATTTAATTTAATTTATTATTTTTTTTTTTCTCTATTATTTTCCACGCTACATTGGGGACATCGGACTTGCTGGAGACATCGCTTGAGTCGCGCTTCGGGTACGCGTTGTGAACCCACACATCTGCCATCTCAACAGCAGTCTTAAGGTCGGTAACCTGCTATTCCATGATAAAGTGCCGGATGTCGGGGAGGAGGGAAGCGAGAAATTGGTCCAAGACCACAAAATCGTGTAGGGCCTCGAAGGAGAGAGTGACCTTGGATGCTTCTAGCCAGGAGTCGAACATCTGCTGTTGGCGCATGGATTTTTCGACGACCCGGATCTTGTGATTCCTGAAGTCCAGCAGAAGGCGTTTAGGAGTCTTCTCGAAGCCTGTCAGCAGGGTCTGCTTCAAGAGAGAGAAGTCTTGGATCGTGTCCTGGTCGAAATGAGCTTTTCTAATTGGACAGCGAGCGAACCTTCCTCGACCTGTAGGAGTCCCGTTCAAATCCAGTGAGTAGGAAGCGATGTCCTCGCCCTCTCGGTAGGTGGGAAGGCTGGGGCGTCATACTAGATCGTCTCGCAGCGGTCGTTTCGACTGGGCCTCAGATGTCTGCTGAGCTTAGTTAGCTTAGCTGGACCTTAGCTGGTTCGAACTGTCACTCTTTCTCCCTCTCTTCAAGTTCTCGTTCTTTCTCCCTTTCTTCTCGTTCTCGTTCTCGTTCTCGCTCTCACTCCCTCTCTTCTCGTTCCTCGGCCCTTTGCTCCCTTTCCAACGCCTGTTGATTCAGGACAAACTGAGTCACATAATTTCCTGAGAGACCAAGACTCTCAGCCGGAGCTTTGAGTTCAGCAATACTTGACATTATAACCCGGTAAATACCCAACAACACTGACAGCACAATAATAATACTAACAATAAGCACAGTTATACTAGTTACCCAAATACAGCCACAATTAACCAATAGTCCCTAGTGTCATAGTACGGCAACACAATATGGCGCTAAACACGGCAGCCACAGCAAGGAAACGTTGGTCTTCGACGGTAACGAGCCACTGACACTACAGCACGGTAAAAGCGAGGAAACAGTCGTCCGGGGAACGACATGACTTGACGTCCAACTAATCACACTTAGATCCACCGTCTGGTAACGAGAAGGACGTGGCGTCCTGCATACAACTCTCTCTGCTGGCACAACACCAAAGGTCATGGTGAACTAGCCGAAAACCTCGAGCTTAGCGGCTACTTGCTCACAGCCTAAATCAAGGGAGGGCCATAAGACTCATTGGCCCGCACCTAACCCACGCTCGAGTCTCAAGAGACGAGCGACAAACTGCGACAGCCACTGTCTGATGACACTGGTAAGCGCTGACATAGCAGATGACACGTGCTCTGACGGCTCCGTAATCCTGGCGGGGTCGCCACATGTCAGGGTGCGATGAATCACTGCCCGCTTCTTCCAGAATCCCAGGAATGGTGAAGGTGTGCAATCTTAAGGCCGTAAGGGTGACGAAAATCACAGACAAAAGGTGAGGAGGTTTTATTGACGTCTCGCTCACACTATAACAAACAATTCCACACACATATAACAGAGTCCGGGCCACTGCTACCCGGCACACAACTGTCTTCCCTCAACTGAGGTCAATGAGCACTGGACACAGGGGTGGCAGCAGGCAGGGACGTGCAGTTGACCGGGGCAGCTAAGGACGACGAAGACACCAGCAGAGAGGAGAGGAGGAACTATCTTTGTTCTGGCTAAGTTGCTTCCACTCTGGCAAGACAGTTTACGGCAGCTACCTCGTAACCACGGTTCCGACCAGAGGGCTGTGTGGCTCTGAGATTCGGGACGGGCCAATGCCGTGGCGGGTGATTCAATCTGCCTCGAACAACCAGTGGAGCAGGTGGTGGAAGAAGGGGAGTAGGGTGGAAGGGTGGAAGGGCGGAAGAGGCCGGCGCAACTACCCATAATTCATGAAGTGGTGGTTCGCCCGTGCACAAAGCAAAACATAAAAATGATTGTGTGTACGTGGTCTGTAGTACACTGCATCGATCATCAGCCATGGAGGGTCTTGATAGCTCTTAAGAATTATAAATACATTTGTTTCAAGTTGTTATTTCTGTAATTGTGCTTGTTACCACGCATTTCAAGTGAAGCTTATCCAAACCTATGTTAAGGAAAATACCAAAAAAACTGCCAGTACCACAATGTGTTACAAAAGTTTTGTGTCCGTGAAACTTATGTATATCCAAAAAAGTATCTGATTATTTATTTTTACATATACTGCAAAGATATCTGAAGGTTTGAAAAATAAAAGAATTTACGCAAAGTAGTATAACCTAACTGGTTACATGCTCAAGGGTTTTCTTCACGCATAGTGCAATAGGTTGTCGTCACTACATAGGTCGCCGTGTTGGCATGGTTTACTCGTGACTATGAGGTACTTTCCCAACACTTTTTTTCAGAAACTGTTTCATAAGTGAACTAATTATACATGATTAGAGACAAAAAAATATCACAAATAATGTGGCATTTCATATTGCATATAACATTGTATAATAACAAAAAAAATGAGGATTGCTAAAAGAAAGGAATCCAACCATTGTCTCGCACAGTGCATCATCCACCATTTTCTTATAACCGGATGGCCTAACATAAATAGTTTTCCTGTATTTTTTTCGTGTGTGTGTGTGTGTGTGTGTGTGTGTGTGTGTGTGTGTGTGTTTCCCTTTCTTATTTCTTCTGGACTGAGCTACAAGGTCATGCATCTGGGGTATGAAAGTCTTCGACTGACAACTATATTCTGACACAAATGTGAAGTCAATTGAATGGAGCCCGCTCGGGGTCACAGAGCTGCCAAATCTAGCCTTTGGGGTAAGGGCAGCCATTGGAGTAGCTGTCATCGAGCATGGAGGTAAAGGAAGAAGTGACATGGTTTCTTGATTGCTTACATACGTCGAACATACAAAAGGTCAGGCGTTATGGATTCAATATAATTATTTGCCATTATAAAACATGCTATATATGAAAAGCACTATAAAAACATACTTAATGCATACAGAACATTACACAATTTCAAATAGTAACTAGCCGACATATGAGAGATAAAGTGATGTACTGAGGGTGATGCGGCAGTGCTGTGGAGAGGACCGGGCCACCCAGACTGACTTCAGAGCTGAGTCTGAGGCCCCCTTCACATTGTGCCGACTCTGGGCCACGACAACCCGCGACTCTCACTCCCGCATTTACGGGAAAGAAGCTGGACAATGCCCCCCATGCACACACATTTCACAGCACTCTTTCCCAGAATACAGGCCAGTCAGCAAACCAATAGTCCTCGTAGGAATCCCACGGAGTCGCAGAAGATCCCAGAGTGCCTCGCGATGCACTGAGTCAAACGCCTTCTTGAGATCGACATAGGCTTCAAGCATCCCCTGTCAAAACTCACGTCGGCGCTCCACCAGTACGCGAAGTGCTAGGATACGGTCAGTTGTTGACTTACCAGGCGTGAACCCGGTCTTTTCAGGTTTCTGCAGCTTCAACAGCTGGCCCTCGAATTCGCATCAGCAATTGATGGGCAAGCACCTTGCCTGGCACACTGACTTGAACTCTTTCAAGAGGAGGGTATCAGGACACATCTCCTCCCAAAATTGACTTCTCTTTCGGCCGCTCCTCTAATCGTTTTAGGGGCAGTAAGTAGCGGGCTTTTTTTTCATTATTGTTTTCTTTTTTTTAAGCCCTTGAGCTGTCTCCTTTGCTGTAAAAAAAATAAAATACCACAGCAGTTGTTGCAGTCCAGTCGGTCCCCTTTCCCTTTCCAGATACGGACGACCAACTCCCATTTCCAGTTAGGAGAAATGGTGCCGGACTGCCATATGGCAGTCAAGACCGCATGCAACCCACGGATCATGGCCTCACCTTTAGCTTTGAGCAGCTCCGCACTGATGTTACAGGTGCCAGGTACCCTTCCACCCTCAACTTTGCCACAGCCTCTCTGACCTCGGCCAGAAGGTGGGCTTTCGTCGATGGGTGGATCAGCATCCGCCACTTGCAACCCAGCAACTGGAAGCTGCCCACGTGGAGGGTCCGCCGTGTACAACTGCTAAAAGTACTCAGCCCAACGAGCCCTCTGCCCATCCGTGTCCGACACGAGGTATCCGTCAGCTGTTCGAATAGCGCTCACCTGAGAGGGAGACTTGGAACGGAGCTTCTTCAAGGCTCGGTAAGCAGGTCGGAGGTCATTCGCATTTAAATGTCCCTCGACATTGTTATGAATACAGTTAACTGACGTCTAGGGGTTGATTTGTATTGAAAAGAGAGCTAACTAAACATAATTGTAAGGTTAATTGAAAGTAATTGGTGATTTTACTTATTAATACTTAACCTAATAGAACAAATAATTACTTGACATCAGAAGAGAACATATAAGACAAAATAGGCAATGCTACAATGACAAGAGTAAGTGGTTTGGTTCACTGAAGTGGTTAGAGTTATAATTACAAATGAGGAACCAAATATGAGAATTACAATTGAGGAACCAAATGTTGGTTCACTGTGGTTTTTAGTTAAGAGTTAGAATTACAAATGAGGAACCCGGATCCATGAATTTATCCATCCTCTTCATGAATGTATCAATTGTATTAGCACTTACAACATTACCGCCGAGCCTGTTCCATTCATCTTCCACTCTTTTGGTGAGTCAATTATTGCCTCTGTCTTTGTTGAATCTAAATTTATACAACTTAAACCCATGGCAACATGTCCTACCCAGCTCTCTCACGTTAATAACATCACCCTTATTAAGTCCTTTACCCATTTAAAAACTTCGATCAAGTCTCTTCGCTCCGTTCGAATTTCCAGAGAATACAAATTAAAATGTTAAAGTTTATTCTCATAAAACAAATTTCGCAACTCTTTAATTATTTTTTGTCATCCTCCTCTGCACAGATTCTAGCACCTTGATATCCCAAGAGTAATTAATGCTAAATATCGCGTGAGGATAACTTCTGCGCTTCATAGAGATAAAACCCAATAAACTCTTCGCCAAAATCTTAGCTTGGCTGCATTGAGCTCTTGGGGGATTTTAGAGCTCACTAAGACTCCTAATCCCTCTCACACCTAGACCTGGTTAGGGGAGTGTCCTTTAAGAAGAATTATGTGAAGGGCTATTCATACCTACACTCAGACTAGTACACTTCCCTGGATTAATTCAGATAGATAAATTATGATTCAACAAAGACATAGGGAAGGATTGGTCGACTAATAGAGTTGCAGACGAATGGAATTGGCTTGACAATCATATTGTGAATGACAATACGATAGATACAAATAAGAAGAGGGGGTTAGTTTTTCAGGAGCTACCTTGTATAGGGCTACCGGACTCTTGTAGACTCCTTACGTTATTAAGAATGTTCATATTTTGTGACAGCTTGAACGGGACTGAAGGCATATACAAATATCACACTTGCACCACAACCAAACACAAATGTTTGTCTAGTTACGGGTTTGCAAGGTCATAGTTTGAGAAAGCCAACTCCCTTTCATACTTTAAACTCCCACCCTGCTCCATTCGTTTCCGTGTACATACTGACATACATAATGACTAAATGTGGTGTTTCTGTTAAGATAGGTATTTTACAACTACCATTTTCTATTAAAAAAAAAATCGTTCAACTTTTTCATTATTCTTTAATGAAAATATTGTAGTTTTTGTTGACAAAATATATAATTAAGATATGTGCAATGCATATATTTCTACTTATTTTTCTAAAGGGTGTACAAGATACTTGCCATTAGTGATGGTAAGGTACGTATAAAATTTAAGTTTATCATATATTTTGTAACTGTATTTGGCGGACCACTGTACTATATGAATTACGAAACGAATTATAAAATACACTGCATCAGCGTTGATAGGATGATCACATTCCTACATGACCTTCCTTTCAAAATCATCATCATTTACTTATTAAGTAGATAATGTTCAGAGAAGCATCTCACTTCCATCAGTTGTCGGATGTTATCCTTTTCCCTTCACTGATTGCAGTTTTTGTAGATGTTTATCAGGTGTTGCTAAACCAACAGCGTCTATAATTGGGCGCGGGATATGTGGAAGAGAGTAGGATGTTAGAGGTAACTGCCAACAAACAGGCCACTGTTTTGTATGCTTGCATGCTGTTTTATAGTGGTGCCATCTTGCTTGCTCAAGGGTTCATACTCCCCCCCCCCTCGAGCTCATCTTTGATCCTCTTTAGGGTTTATCTAGAGTATAAGTTGATAGGTAGTCTTCCGGACAGCATTTAGGTAATTTGAAGCTACTCGGCAATGACTGAACATTGCTTGTAGCAGCGGACGGCACCTGATACCGGGTCCTCCGACACTGCGCCCGCAAGTTGAACACTCAGCCACCGACTTACGTGTGCTATTACCCCACAGTCAACCTCAGCCGGTTTGTTGACAAGCGTCTGGTGTGTAGCTCCTCCCGAAGTGTGGTGTTCTTTTTCTTCGCTCATAGTCCCGTTTCTCTATATTGGTCATATTTTTTTTTTAAACAGGGTAGTGTAATTTCGCCTTGCATATTTATCCCTCTTTCTAGTATGTTATTCATGCCAAGTATTACTCTATATTTTGAACCGTCATATCAGATTATTCCAGTGTATCATGCATGCACATAAAACCAGTTCGAGTAATGAGATGAAACATCACCTGAAAAGAATATATATATATATATATATATATATATATATATATATATATATATATATATATATATATATATATATATATATATATATATATTAATGGAAGTGTGTGTGTGTGTGTGTGTGTGTGTGTGTGTGTGTGTGTCACTCTTATTTTGTTTAACAATGCTTCTCAACGAACTATTGAGATATTGCTTCATGATTTCATATTTTTATATTGATTAACTGCTATCGTTGGCGGTAAGCTCTTCGACTTCTGCCACGAAAACTCAGGCTCATTCAGCGTTCGCTGTGATTTTTTATCATTATCTGCTTAAGATTCTCTCTCTCTCTCTCTCTCTCTCTCTCTCTCTCTCTCTCTCTCTATATATATATATATATATATATATATATATATATATATATATATATATATATATATATATATATATGTTTATTATTTTTTTAGAACTTATTCAGGCAGAGTACTTTTATTTACCTTTTGATATTTTTTTTCCTTCAGGCAGGTCTTTACAATAAGTGGATGGAAGATATGATGTCATTAGCCCGTCAAGAAGGTAGGCTGAAGCAACGTCAGCACTTGCAGCAGGAAAAGAAGGTCCCTTCATCAGCGCCAGAAGGAGGAGGCAATCAGGCGCTGACCCTCAAGCACCTACAGGGCCCCATGTTCCTCATCGCCACTGGCTGGATCTTTTCTCTCCTAGTCTTTGCATCAGAGAGTGTAGCCCGTCTCTGTTAAACCATAGTGACAGATTAATATCTTAATTTAAGGATCACGTACTTACAATATATAGTTAGGCGTTTTGTATCGTCTTAACGTTTTTTTCCCTTCCAAATGCTACTTATGTACAAGGGCCTTCTCTAACGTTGTACGGGGTATACATATCTTATGCAAGTGGAGTTGGCACACACAACCATTTTGGACATGGTAGAATAAAGGTATCTTCGTCTCATCAACTTCCCTCGTTTTACTAGCAGCTTTCTACCTCTTAAAACTCCTCTTACCTCTCCATCTATCTTCTAACGTTATTTTCATGCCGACTGTTCTAAACTAGCTTAATGTTGCTGCACCTAAGTCTCAATTCTAGAGCACCCTCTCTAGGTTTTCAAATCATTTATGCGACTTAACAAGCATTTATATTATTTCATCCATTTTGTTGGTAAACTATGAAACAGACTTCTTTTTTCGTCTGAATTTCCTCCTGCTTATGACTTGAACTCCTTCAAGAGGCCAGTGTCAAGACACCTCTCCGGCCGAAATTGATAATCGCTTCTTTCCACTCGTGGTGTACTCTTAATACTGGAACAGCACCTTGCGGACTTATATGTTTTATGTTATTGTTGTCCTTGTGCTGCTTCCATGACGGTAAAAAAAATATATATAATTGTCGACATAAAACTCAAGCTCATTATTTAGTAAATAAATTGCCTGTACCAGTAGGAAATAAATGTGAAGTTCCTAAATCTTTTCTTCACTCGACCTGAACAAATTAATTACTGACACACACACACACACACTCACACACACACACACACACACACACACGCACACACACATTATTTTTTTAATATTCATCGCCACCTCCAGGGTGGGGACACGGGCCACATAATAAAGCCCGTCAGGGTCAAGCGCGTATGTCCCTCGAGGAGGTACCACAGGGTTATGAAAGGGAGGGGAAGGTGCCGACAGATCTATCGGCTGACGGCAGCCTAGCCGACCAAGCCGGTCTATCGATGAGGACTGGCGTGTCTGCACAGACTCACTCCCTCTCTCTCTCACATACACACACACACACACACACACGCACACACACACAAACTCTCTCTCTCTCTCTCTCTCTCTCTCTCTCTCTCTCTCTCTCTCTCACACACACACACACACACACACACATTTCTAGTGAAGTGGTTAGCGCGCTCGACTCTTAACCGAGAGGTCTTTGAGTTCTATTATGAGGTGTAGTGGAGACGAATTTGCAGTCTCGTTTGATCATTGTCCCTGCCAATCCAACAGCTGAGCCGGTGTGGTGTCGTCAGTCATCCCGTATCGTGAGACATCCCATCCTGCATACATATATGAATTTCGACACGGTGCCGAGTCTTTTGTCGACTGCTTGTCGGGATCTGTCACAGCCCCGTTTATTTATATTATTATAAAAGCAAATGACGACGTATGTATGTATGTATATAACTATTAATAAAATATAGGATATCAACAATCACTCTTCTTCTTCTTGTGACCTGTTCCGCTTTGCATCGCTTTTTAAGTCCTCCTTGGTACTTTTTTTTATACTTAGATGCTTCACTTAGTTACTCTGTGATAGTACAGATTGGGTTCCGCGATGTGAAGTTCAGGATGGGATGGCTCACGGCACGGGATGGCAGACGACACCACACCGGGTCCATACTAGGCTTCGTCTCCCACGCTCTCCAACAGCGGGTGGTGCGTCTGCTGCACAGGCGTGTCCGCAACAAGAACACTGACATACACTGTGGCACGCGGCCATGCGGCCACCAGGGCTTGGGTGTATACTTTTCTGTCCCTGCTCCTGACCTTTGCGGTTGCGTAGCTGCATTGCATTCACCTCAGCGTTTGCAACTTCTTCATTATATCATCTAACACTACGACACAATTCATCGTACATAAGAACATGAGAACAGAAATGTAAGGAGTCTGCAAGAGACCGGTTAGCCTATGCAAGGCAGCTTTTGTAAGCCTGACCCCGCCTTAACTCACTATCCTTGAATTTATCCAACCTCTTCTTGAATGTATCTATGGTACTGGCACTCACAAAATAACTGCCAATCCTGGTCCACTCATCCACGACTCTACTGGTAAACCAATTCTTGCCTACGTTAACTCGTTCATTCTTTGGCCATTACATTCAAATTTGCACTTCTCACATTCTTGTTTTTGGGGTTCATGTTCCTAACCTTCCAAAGACACGGATATTGCTTGACGAGGTCAATTAGATATATTCAGAGCTGCCAGCCAGCGGGTGTCATCACCGATCACGTCTTTGGACCCAAAATCTAATTATAAGAAGTCTGGTCACTTTCCGCGAAAATCTCGTCGGATTCGCGCAATGGCGTCACGCTTCCTTCAAATGCTGGCTCCGTTACGTGGTACCGAGTCAGTCTCCAACGAGACGGTGCCGGTGTGGTGTCATGAGACCTCTGGGGATCGTGAGACATCCCATCCTAAATACATTTTTTTTTTTTTACGACAAAGGAGACCGCTCACGGGCACAAAAAAAGAAAAACAATAAAAAAGCCCGCTACTCGCTGCTCCCAAAAAAGAATCAAAAGAGGTGGCCGAAAGAAAGGTCAATTTCGGGAGAAGTGTCCTGATACCCTCCTTTTGAAAGAGTTCAAGTCGTAGGAAGGAGGAAATACAGATGAAGGAAGATTGTTCCAGAGTTTACCAGCGTGAGGGATGAAAGAGTGAAGATGCTGGTTAACTCTTGCATACGGGGTTTGGACAGTATAGGGATGAGCATGAGTAGAAAGTCGTGTGCAGCGGGGCCGCGGGAGGGGGGGGAGGCATGCAGTTAGCAAGTTCAGAAGAGCAGTCAGCGTGAAAATATTGATAGAAGATAGAAAGAGAGGCAACATGGTGGCGGAATTTTAGAGGTAGAAGATTATCAGTAAGAGGAGGAGAGCTGATGAGACGAAGTGCCTTGACTCCACTCTGTCCAGAAGAGCTGTGTGAGTGGAGCCTCCCCCACACGTGAGATGCATACTCCATACGAGGGCGGACAAGGCCCCTGTATATGGATAGCAACTGCGCGGGGGAGAAGAACTGGCGGAGACGATACAGAACGCCCAACCTCGAGGCAGCTGATTTAGCGAGAGAGGATATATGAAGTTTCCAGTTGAGATTTTGAGTTAAGGATAAACCGAGGATGTTTATTGTTGAAGACGGTGACAGCTGAGTGTTGTCGAAGAATAGGGGATAGGTGTTTGGAAAATTGTGTCGAGTTGATAGGTGGAGAAATTGAGTTTTTGAGGCATTGAAGGACACAAGGTTCCTTCTGCCCCAATCGGAAATGATAGCAAGGTCTGAGGTTAAGCGTTCTGCAGCCTCCAGTCTGGAGTTGTGTACTTCTTGTTGAGAGGATCTTCTATTGAAAGAAGTTGAATAATGCAGAGTGGAGTCGTCGGCGTATGAGTGGACAGGACAGTTTGTTATGGAAAGATCATTGATGAATAACAGGAAGAGAGTGGGTGATAGGACAGAGCCCTGTGGAACGCCACTGTTGATAGGTTTAGGGGAAGAGCAATGACCGTCTACCACCGCGGAGATAGAACGGCCGGAAAGGAAACTGGAGATAAAGGAACAGAGAGAGGGATAGAATCCGAATGAGGGCAGTTTAGAAAGCAAAGACTGGTGTCAGACTCTATCGAAGGCTTTCGGTATGTCTAGCGCAACAGATAAATGAATTTCGACACAGTACCGTGTCTTTCGTCGACTGCTTGTCGGGATCTGTGCCACCTAAGTTTCTTTACTTTATTATAAAAGCAAATGACGACGCATGTATGTATATAACTAGGATATCAACAATCACTCGTCTTCTTCTTCTTGTGACCTGTTCCGCTTTGTATCGCTTTTTAGGTCCTCATTGGTACCTTTTTACACTTAAATTCTTTACTTTGTCACTCTATGACAGTAAATTTTGGGTTCCGCGATGCGAAAATTAGGATGGGATGTCTCGTGATACCGGATGGCAGATTACCCCACACCGGGCGCACAACGTTGACGTGGACCAGGATGCCTAATAAATGTGCTTTAGGTGGCTGCACAACCAATTATAAACATAAACGTGGAATTGTTTTTCACGGTTTTCCACGAGATGATTTTTTACGGAAAAAGTGGGTATCATTGTGCAACACAGAAAATATAATCAATCCTGTTTTTGCAAGGATGTGCAGCCGCTACTTTTAAGAGAGTGATTACAAAAGAAGTTTTAAAATATGAACTCGATCGGCCAGTCCC
This sequence comes from Eriocheir sinensis, assembly GCF_024679095.1. Taxonomy (NCBI): domain Eukaryota; kingdom Metazoa; phylum Arthropoda; class Malacostraca; order Decapoda; family Varunidae; genus Eriocheir; species Eriocheir sinensis. The sequence goes on from NC_066512.1 coordinate 2,417,700, forward strand.
CTAGCAAGTGAAGGCTGACACGGTACTTACACTTCATCTTCCAGCATCTAAAGGTGAGCCCCTAAATCTAAGTGAGGCTAACATTGACACCGGAAACTCAAGGACAAAGCTTGAGAATGTTTCTTTGAAAACCCTGTAAAGCCTAACTTGTTTTTCTTTCACAAATCTATAATTTTCCATGTTAGTTTTAGTCAATGGTCATATAAAATGCATGTCATTTAAATCAATTTTATATATATATATATATATATATATATATATATATATATATATATATATATATATATATATATATATATATATATATATTATAAATTACAAGTTGTTACCATATGGTCACGCTTGGCTTATTCGGTATCAAGATTGGTAGGTTCATGCAATTATAGAATAAAACACATTTTTGGATGCAATTTTTAATTTTTCTCCTGATCATGGTATACATAAGCTTCTTTTTGTGACCATAGTTATTTCACTAACCAGTTGTCTTACATCATTTTAGTTATGAGTATGATAGGAAAGGAAGCATGCTACACATAGTGCAATATCACATTTACCGCATGATGTACGACCCATAGATTTGAAATATTATAATGCACAACGCCTCCTTTTATTACCTTCATTTTAAACAACATCATGGTCTTTACCATCAAACCGAATCGAGTCTGGAAGTTTTCCACTAGACTAGCCTTCGACGTGGGTGGACGACCAGCTCCCCTAGTGGAAAAAAAACATAAGATTTCAGATAATATGTGACGATTTCCTTGAAATCCAACAATGTTAGTTTCGATCCTACCCTTTTATGTATTTGCCAAGCATTTTGAACAGATGCATTTAACAACCATGTGAATATTAACCACTACCATTTTTTTTTTTTTTTACCGCGAATTGATATTCTGTGCCAGTTTATGTTTTCATTCATCAGATCTTTTTTTTTACAGCTACGGAGACAGTGGAAGGGCGTAATGGAAAAAAAAAAAAAAAAAGGCCCGCTACTTACTGCTCTAGAACAGAGGTTAAAGGAGTGTTCAAAATCAGAGGTCAATTTCGGGAGGAGAGGTGTCCTGATACCCTCCTCTTGAAAGAGTTCAAGTCATAGGCAGGAGGAAATACAGATGAAGGAAAATTGTTCCAGAGTTTACCAGCGTGAGGGATGAAAGAGTGAAGATGCTGGTTAACTCTTGCATAAGGGGTTTGGACAGTATAGGGATGAGCATGAGTAGAAAGTCTTGTGCAGCGGGGCCGCGGGAGGAGGGAAGGCATGCAGTTAGCAAGTTCAGAAGAGCAGTCAGCATGAAAATATCGATAGAAGATAGAAAGAGAGGCAACATGGCGACGGAATTTGAGAGGTAGACGACTATCAGTATGAGGAGGAGAGCTGATGAAACGAAGAGCCTTTGATTCCACTCTGTACCTCCCATATTCTTGTTGTATTCACCAATTAGCAATGGTCTTGGAATCATTACATATTTTTTCTTCCTCTTAGAATATCTTCTCACATTAGCCAGAGGATTTACTGAATGAACAGTTGTTGCTACAGTAACAGGCCCATTGTCTTGCTACCCTGCAACTATAATTCCACCATCACTACACTTATGTGAATATGTTCCCCTATCAAGCTGCTTCTTGTCTTTGAAAGTGAGTATATTGCATTCTTTTGGAATCCTCAGCTCTTTGATTGTCCCAGTTCAATTCTAATCTTCTTGCTTCAAATAACTTAGTAGCTTGATACTAGTGAAGAGATTAGCAAAGTAGAACCTGACAGGCAATTTTTTGTGTCCTCATCGAAACTATCAATCATTTGAATTAGGGGAGTTGATGCCTTATCACATTTTTTCTCATAATTGTCATTCTTTGGCACACTCTTTCCTTGATACACATCGAACTTTACCAAATACCCTGAAGGAGTGTTCAAACACCAAACCTTGTAGCCGAACCTAATTTGGTTTCCTCTAATATATTGATTGCAACTATGAGGTCCATAATATGAAATCATAGATTCATCAAAACTCAAGTTAGGTACAGGAACAAAGTGTTTAGCAAAGTTATTTTGAAGTTTCGTTATCAATAGACAGAGCTTCCATAATTTGTCATTTGAATCCGAAGCAGAATTATCAGCAAAATGCAGAAATTTCATAATCTGAATAAACCAGTCTATCTTAATAACTGCACGAACCATCTCATTCATCATCTCTGTCCCTGAATCCCAATAAAATCTTTTTCCAGGAAGTTCATTAGATCCAGAAAGAAACAGGAATGAAAAAAATAAATCAGTTCTAACTTTGTAATGGCAGGATCTGGTTGATTCTAAATAAATAATGCGTACCTTTTTATTTCACCCAAGATCATGTCAAATATACTGTCATCAAAAACAACTCTTAACAGTTCATATGGACTGAAATCACGGTACTTTGAAAGATCACCATTAGGAAAATGAGGCAGTGAATTTGATAGATCACGCTTCTTCCATTTCCGTGATGGAACAAAATTTATTTTTCGCCTTTCAGTAGTTTTGCCAGATTGTGAATCATCTGCAGAGCTTTTCATTGTGTCTACTTCATCTTCAGATGTTAGCTCTAGGTCTGGATCTAACCTTGTTCGTGAAAAATTATTTGCCTAATTATCCATGTACTGTACATTTGACCAGGGTTTTCTGATTGTTATCAGTTTAATATGAGGGTTCTGATTACAAATATACAAATTAATAATGGGGGTGGAGAGGCGGTAATGGATGGAAAAATATCCATGTATATATATATATATATATATATATATATATATATATATATATATATATATATATATATATATATATATATATTACTGTACTTATTAATATCATACTTTCAGATAGTACTAATGAGGGTATTGACCTTCCCCAGGCTGCAGCTTCCTAGCAGAGGGCTCTCTGCACAGCAAGTGGACTGACTCCCGCACCAAATCTACTCAGGACGCGGCCACTGGCTATGGAAGTAAGTGTCAGCATGGAAAGCTGTTAAAAGAGAACTTAAGAAAAGTGTATAGTACTTTTCCACTGTATTCTATCTCCTCAGTTCTCTTGTCGAATTCTGAATTTTTTACAATAGTTTCACTCATATATATATATATATATATATATATATATATATATATATATATATATATATATATATATATATACATATATATATATATATATATATATATATATATATATATATATATATATATATTGTTACGTCACCAGTGTCGTAACACTAGTGTGGTCAGGGGTCTTGGGGAAGTTACAAAAACAAAAAGACAAAACAAAAACTGGGTTGGATAGGCCTCAAACACCAGGTTCTTTTCCCCTAGACCGAACAAGATTAAAAGGAAACTGAATAATTTAATACAAAGGAAATGGTGAACGGCAACGCAAAATGAATACAACGATAATGTATTTACAAAAAGTTAATATTTACTTTGATTACTAAAAGAAAAGAAAAAAAAAAAAAAAAAACCCACCAGCCATTCTCTCTCCACCAGCGAGCAGAAAACTACTCCTCCACTGAACACTTCAAGCCACTGAAGAAGGGTTAAGAAACCCCAAATCGCGATCTGGCAACAAAGATGACCACTTACGTTGAAGTCATCACCAAATTGACAAAAGAGAATAGGACTATTATCCGAGAGAAAGAGAATTTTCTTAAGAAAATAGTCAACATTGAACTGACTATCACGTTTAACCAGACATGTTTAAGAGAAAATCTCCTACCCATATATACCTTCAATATATATATATATATATATATATATATATATATATATATATATATATATATATATATATATATATATATATATATATATATATATATATATATATTTTTTACAGAAAAGGAGACAGTTCAAGGGCGTGAAAAAAAGAAAACAGTAATGAAAAAAAAACCCTCTACTTACTGCTCCTGAATAGAGTACAGAAGAGTGGCCAAAAAGAGAGGTCAATTTCGGGAGGAGAGGTGTCCAAATACCCTCCTCTTGAAAGAGTTCAAGTCGTAGGCAGGAGGAAATACAGATGAATGAAGCTTGTTCCAGAGTTTACCAGCGTGAGGGATGAAAGAGTGACGATGCTGGTTAACTCTTGCGTAAGGGGTTTGGACAGTATAGGGATGAGCTTGATGAGAAAGTCGTGTGAGGCGAGTCCGCGGGAGGGGGGAAGGCATGCAGTTAGCAAGTTCAAAAGAGCAGTCAGCGTGAAAATATCGATAGAAGATAGAAAGAGAGGCAGCATCGCATGGAATTTAACAGGTAGAAGACTATCAGTAAGAGGAGGAGAGCTGATGAAACGAAGAGCCTTTGACTCCGCTCTGTCCAACAGAGCTGTGTGAGTGGAGCCCCCACACACTTGAGTTGCATACTCTATACGAGGGCGGACAAGGCCCCTTTATATGGATAGCAACTGTGCGGAGACGATACAGAACGCCCAACATCCAGGAAGCTGATTTAGCGAGAGAGGAGATGTTAAGTTTCCTGTTAAGATTTTGAGTTAAGGATAGACCAAGGATATTTAGTGTTGAAGAAGGTGACAGTTGAGTGTTGTCGAAGAATAGGGGATAAGTGTTTGGAAGATTATGTCGAGTAGATAGGCGGAGAAACTGAGTTTTTGAGGCATTGAAGGACACAAGGTTCCTTCTACCCCAATCGGAAATGATAGCAAGGTCTGAGGTTCAGCGTTCTGCAGCCTCCAGTCTGGAGTTATTGTACTTCGTGTTGGGATGATCTTCTTTTGAAAGAAGTTGAATACTGCAGAGTGGAAGGTCGGCGTATGAGTGGACAGGACAGTTTGTTATGGAAAGAAGATCATTGATGAAGAACAGGAAGCAAGTGGGTGATAGGACAGAGCCCTGTAGAACACCACTGTTAATTGGTTTAGGGGAAGAACAGTGACCGTCTACCACCGCAGCGATAGAACGGCTGGAAAGGAAACTGGAGATAAAGGAACAGAGAGAGGGGTAGAATACGAAAGAGGGCAGTTTAGAAAGCAAAGAATTGTGCCAGACTCTATCGAAGTCTTTCGATATGTCTAGCGGAAAAGAGAAAGTTTCACTGAAACGGCTAAGAGAGGATGACCAAGAGTCAGATAAGAGAGAAGAAGATCGCCAGTAGAACCCCCCTTGCGGAACCCATACTGGCGATCAGATAGAAGGTTAGAAATGGAAAGGTGCTTTTGCATCTTCCGGTTAAGGATTGATTCAAAAGCTTTAGATAGTCAGGAAAGTAAAGCTATAGGGCGGTAGTTTGAGGGATTGGGACGGTCACCCTTCTTAGGCATAGGCTGTACAAAGGCGTACTTCCAGCAGGAAGGAAATGAAGATGTTGATAGGCAGAGACGAAAGAGTTTGACCAGGCAGTGTGTCAGCACTGAAGCACAATTTTTAAGGACAATAGGAGGCACTCCATTAGGTCCATATATATATATATATATATATATATATATATATATATATATATATATATATATATATATATATATATATATATATATATATATTGTTATGGCCGGACTTCTCCCGCCCTTCATTTTTTTATTCTCTTTTACCGACACGGTGGGGCCACCTACTTGGCCTGCTGTGTGACCCTTTGTTCTGTGGTATGTCCACCCACGCCGACCCAGCATGAACTGGATATTTCCGGTTTGGGGGAGCGGAATCTTCCACTCGCCGCCCGTGTTCCTTGTCCCGGCCTCATCTTCCCGCGTTCGGGTTTGTACGTAGCGACCCGGGGTCAACGTTGCCACCAGGGTGTTCTTCCTTTTATGTATCTACTGCCCGTTTCTAAAGTATTGTACGCCATTATGTATATTTATTTTTTTATGTTTAGGCTAGGATATTTATTTATTGTATTGAAACTATATTTTGAGTTGTCGTGGGGGAGTTTTTGTCCCACACCGCCGGCGACGTCTGGCAGCCCACTCGCGGGGCGGCGAGGGCGGCGGACAGCCCATTTAAGCACTGACCTGGGTCAGAGGCGGGTCTTCTCCGTGTCGTCGACAGTCGAGCGAGGTAGGCCCGGGTCTTCCTCCTTTCCACTTCCTATGTGCCTTCAGCAAGCCGTTTCACGCCGTCGGCGTGCGTGTTCTTTTAACTTCTTTTATGGAAGGCGGAAGGGTCGTTAGTGTTTAAGGTAAAGTTTTTTTTATTTTGTGTGTGTGTTTTCGTGTGCCATTTTCAAGTGTTTTTCGTGTTTATCGCGCTTTTGCCCTGTGTTACGTGCTGCCTCCCAGCCCACGTGTTTTCAGTATTGGTTGTCCTTTTAGTACTTGTGTGTTACCCGTTTCATGTTTTGAAGGAGTGTATACCAATGCGATCTTGAGTTTTTAATTTCTTTTAGTAATCAAAGTAAATATTAACTTTTTGTAAATACATTATCGTTGTATTCATTTTGCGTTGCCGTTCACCATTTCCTTTGTATTAAATTATTCAGTTTCCTTTTAATCTTGTTCGGTCTAGGGGAAAAGAACCTGGTGTTTGAGGCCTATCCAACCCAGTTTTTGTTTTGTCTTTGTTTTTGTTTTTGGTAAGTTTCCCAAGACCCCTGACCACACCAGTGTTACGAAACTGGTGACGTAACAATATATATATATATATATATATATATATATATATATATATATATATATATATATATATATATATATATATATATATATATATATATATATATATATATATATATATATATATATATATATGAGTGAAACTAATGAAGAAAATTCAGAATTCGACAAGATGACTGAGGAGATAGAATACAGTGGAAAAGTACTATACACTTGTCTTCAGATTTCTTTTAACAGCTTTCCATACTGACACTTACTTCCATAGCCAGTGGCCGCGTCCTGAGTAGTGTTGATAAGAGCTGGTGCAGGGGTCAGTCCACTTGCTGTGCAGAGAGCTCTCTGCAAGGAAGCTGCAGCGTGGGGAAGGTCAATACCCTCATTAGTACTATCTGAAAGTATGATATTAATATATACAGTAATATATATATATATATATATATATATATATATATATATATATATATATATATATATATATATATATATATATATATATATATATATATATATATACATGGGTATTTTTCCATCCATTACCGCCTCTCCACCCCCATTATTAATTTGTATATTTGTAATCAGAACCCTCATATTAAACTGATAACAATCAGAAAACCCTGCCATTACAAAGTTAGAACTGATTTATTTTTTTCATTCCTGTTTCTTTCTGGATCTAATGAACTTCCTGGAAAAAGATTTTATTGGGATTCAGGGACAGAGATGATGAATGAGATGGTTCATGCAGTTATTAAGATAGACTGGTTTATTCAGATTATGAAATTTCTGCATTTTGCTGATAATTCTGCTTCGGATTCAAATGACAAATTATGGAAGCTCTGTCTATTGATAACGAAACTTCAAAATAACTTTGCTAAACACTTTGTTCCCGTACCTAACTTGAGTTTTGATGAATCTATGATTTCATATTATGAACCTCATAGTTGCAATCAATATATTAGAGGAAACCAAATTAGGTTCGGCTACAAGGTTTGGTGTTTGAACACTCCTTCAGGGTATTTGGTAAAGTTCGATGTGTATCAAGGAAAGAGTGTGCCAAAGAATGACAATTATGAGAAAAAATGTGATAAGGCATCAACTCCCCTAATTCAAATGATTGATAGTTTCGATGAGGACACAAAAAATTGCCTGTCAGGTTCTACTTTGCTAATCTCTTCACTAGTATCAAGCTACTAAGTTATTTGAAGCAAGAATATTAGAATTGAACTGGGACAATCAAAGAGCTGAGGATTCCAAAAGAATGCAATATACTCACTTTCAAAGACAAGAAGCAGCTTGATAGGGGAACATATTCACATAAGTGTAGTGATGGTGGAATTATAGTTGCAGGGTAGCAAGACAATGGGCCTGTTACTGTAGCAACAACTGTTCATTCAGTAAATCCTCTGGCTAATGTGAGAAGATATTCTAAGAGGAAGAAAAAATATGTAATGATTCCAAGACCATTGCTAATTGGTGAATACAACAAGAATATGGGAGGTACAGAGTGGAATCAAAGGCTCTTCGTTTCATCAGCTCTCCTCCTTATACTGATAGTCGTCTACCTCTCAAATTCCGCCGCCATGTTGCCTCTCTTTCTATCTTCTATCGATATTTTCATGCTGACTGCTCTTCTGAACTTGCTAACTGCATGCCTTCCCTCCTCCCGCGGCCCCGCTGCACAAGACTTTCTACTCATGCTCATCCCTATACTGTCCAAACCCCTTATGCAAGAGTTAACCAGCATCTTCACTCTTTCATCCCTCACGCTGGTAAACTCTGGAACAATTTTCCTTCATCTGTATTTCCTCCTGCCTATGACTTGAACTCTTTCAAGAGGAGGGTATCAGGACACCTCTCCTCCCGAAATTGACCTCTGATTTTGAACACTCCTTTAACCTCTGTTCTAGAGCAGTAAGTAGCGGGCCTTTTTTTTTTTTTTTTTTTTCCATTACGCCCTTCCACTGTCTCCGTAGCTGTAAAAAAAAAGATCTGATGAATGAAAACATAAACTGGCACAGAATATCAATTCGCGGTAAAAAAAAAAAAAAATGGTAGTGGTTAATATTCACATGGTTGTTAAATGCATCTGTTCAAAATGCTTGGCAAATACATAAAAGGGTAGGATCGAAACTAACATTGTTGGATTTCAAGGAAATCGTCACATATTATCTGAAATCTTATGTTTTTTTTCCACTAGGGGAGCTGGTCGTCCACCCACGTCGAAGGCTAGTCTAGTGGAAAACTTCCAGACTCGATTCGGTTTGATGGTAAAGACCATGATGTTGTTTAAAATGAAGGTAATAAAAGGAGGCGTTGTGCATTATAATATTTCAAATCTATGGGTCGTACATCATGCGGTAAATGTGATATTGCACTATGTGTAGCATGCTTCCTTTCCTATCATACTCATAACTGAAATGATGTAAGACAACTGGTTAGTGAAATAACTATGGTCACAAAAAGAAGCTTATGTATACCATGATCAGGAGAAAAATTAAAAATTGCATCCAAAAATGTGTTTTATTCTATAATTGCATGAACCTACCAATCTTGATACCGAATAAGCCTAGCGTGACCATATGGTAACAACTTGTAATTTATAATATATATATATATATATATATATATATATATATATATATCTATATATCTATATATATATATATATATATATATATATATAATTGATTTAAATGACATGCATTTTATATGACCATTGCCTAAAACTAACATGGAAAATTATAGATTTGTGAAAGAAAAACAAGTTAGGCTTTACAGGGTTTTCAAAGAAACATTCTCAAGCTTTGTCCTTGAGTTTCCGGTGTCAATGTTAGCCTCACTTAGATTTAGGGGCTCACCTTTAGATGCTGGAAGATGAAGTGTAAGTACCGTGTCAGCCTTCAGTTGCTAGGGGACTGGCCGATCGAGTTCATATTTTAAAACTTCTTTTGTAATCACTCTCTTAAAAGTGGCGGCTGCACATCCTTGCAAAAACAGGATTGATTATATTTTCTGTGTTGCAATGATACCCACTTTTTCCGTAAAAATCATCTCGTGGAAAACCGTGAAAAACAATTCCACGTTTATGTTTATAATTGGTTGTGCAGCCACCTAAAGCACATTTATTAGGCATCCTGGTCCACGTCAACGTTGTGCGCCCGGTGTGGGGTAATCTGCCATCCGGTATCACGAGACATCCCATCCTAATTTTCGCATCGCGGAACCCAAAATTTACTGTCATAGAGTGACAAAGTAAAGAATTTAAGTGTAAAAAGGTACCAATGAGGACCTAAAAAGCGATACAAAGCGGAACAGGTCACAAGAAGAAGAAGACGAGTGATTGTTGATATCCGAGTTATATACATACATGCGTCGTCATTTGCTTTTATAATAAAGTAAAGAAACTTAGGTGGCACAGATCCCGACAAGCAGTCGACGAAAGACACGGTACTGTGTCGAAATTCATTTATCTGTTGCGCTAGACATACCGAAAGCCTTCGATAGAGTCTGACACCAGTCTTTGCTTTCTAAACTGCCCTCATTCGGATTCTATCCCTCTCTCTGTTCCTTTATCTCCAGTCATAGACTTCACAACTAGTTGACGGGAAATCTCTTCAGTCTTGGCGCGCTGGCTTCGCGTAAGGGGCCGATTGTTATGGCGACTTTCACTGCGACAACTCAAACACACTCTGCGTTCTTACTCCGAATTTAAGTGGAAACAGGACGAAATCTTCAAGTTTTAGTGCATACAAGCAGGCAGGAGTGTCTCTAGAGTGATTTGGTCGAGGATTCAAGGTAACTTATATAAAATAGCACCATGCGTGCACTTTGAAAACGTTGTGTAAAAAATGGCAAATTTGCGTAACTTTAGGTTGAAATCTTTACGTAAAATGAATGATAACTGTAGGATAGTGAAGTCCACAGTTTTACGTATTAGGAAACAAGAAATGTACGTTTAGTTAGTGCCTACATGGCAACTCAGCTCAGTTCCCGCGTCGCCTAACTCGCCTTAGGCACGCACGCAGTCAGCTGGGCACTTCCCCTCTGTAAAGGATTATCGCTGTCCTGCCTCTGTTTACTCTCCAAGTAAAGGACCTACAGTTATTCATCGTCTCTGTACCCTTCCCCACAACTGGACGAACGTGCAGAACTTCATGGTGAGCAACAGGTTGGCCCAGCGCCTGCATTTGCTGAAGCTCGTCGGGTTCTTCCCCGGGGACGTGCAGGCCGACCTGTACCGGGCCAAGGCAGAGGAGAAGGAGGACGACGAGGTGATCTTGGCCCAGCTTGCCAGGGAGCTGGCCGACGACCAGCCGGACCCGCCGACGGACGAGTTGCTCCTCGCCGCGGTCGGCAACTACGCCGGCTACCTGGCCAGGAAGGTCCAGGCCGAGTGCTGCAAGCAGGAGCTTGCCCAGCAGGAGGAGATGAAGATTACCGTGGAGCTCGAGAGGGGCGACCCGCCCTCTGTGATGTTCGACGCCCTGGTCGAGCTGGTCGACAGGGGAGAGCTGGAGACGGGCCGGGCGGTCCTGAAGCGGCCATCTCTCCCAATGGCCCACATGGCGTCCTTCGGGATGTCGCTGTGGGACTCCCTGATGTGCAGGGAGGACAAGAAGGAGCGCAGGTTGAGGTTCCTCTCCCTTGCCATGCGCCACAGGGACGGGTTCAGGCACCTCCTGGAGTTCCTGGCGGCCTCAGACCCGACCTTGCAGGGGTACAGGTGCCAGGAGGGGCACAACCTGGCCAACACCATCTTGCCGCACATCAGCAGGTCCCTCTTCAACTGTTTCGGTGCTAATTTCTCCAAGGACGTGACCTCAGAAGCGAGGAAGAACAAGGCCTTGAAGCAGCCGACCGGCAGGAAGAGGAGCAGTATCAAGGAGGGCAGGAAGGAGACGGCGAGGAACAGGGACGTGTACAAGTCCAGGAAACTGACCGGGGCCCACAAGTCATAGGCCAAAAGGCTAAAGTGATTGTTCAGGGACGAGGGCCAGATAGCCGGCAAGACGTGCTGCGGCAATAGTGACATCGGAATTCAACCAAAATAAGTTGTGATTGTATATAGAAAAATTAATATTTTGCTTTTGTTGAGTAAATTTAAGATGTTTCTGCATGCTTTCCTCAAGTATTAAGTTTCTAATGTGAAAATTAAGTGATTTATTAGATGTTAAAAACTTACGTAAAAAATTGCACTAAATAAAAAAAAATAAGTAGCTATTTCGGGCAAAAACTTATAAGATATGCTAAATATTGCTATTGATTCTGAAAATATAAGTGATTATCTCTGCATTTGGTGATGTTTGTGCATCTAGCGTAAAATCTGAGGATTTTATAGCCTTTTTAAGTTTTGTTATACTTATATAAAAAACAATTAATCGGGATTTTATTAGGGAACGACTTTGAATTTTTTGATACCGCTGCTCATGGAGACTCATATATGCCTAAGGGAGGTGCCTGTTTTAGTTTCAGGTCGCTAGCTGCTTTGGTTTTGAAAATATTTAAATTTTAAATTTTTGAAAATCGGCCCCTTGCGAATCGGCCCCGCGCCCCGTTTCCCGTCAAGAGATTGTGAAGTCTATGCTCCAGTTTCCTTTCCGGCCGTTCTATCTCCGCGGTGGTAGACGGTCATTGCTCTTCCCCTAAACCTATCAACAGTGGCGTTCCACAGGGCTCTGTCCTATCACCCACTCTCTTCCTGTTATTCATCAATGATCTTTCCATAACAAACTGTCCTGTCCACTCATACGCCGACGACTCCACTCTGCATTATTCAACTTCTTTCAATAGAAGACCCTCTCAACAAGAAGTACACAACTCCAGACTGGAGGCTGCAGAACGCTCAACCTCAGACCTTGCTATCATTTCCGATTGGGGCAGAAGGAACCTTGTGTCCTTCAATGCCTCAAAAACTCAATTTCTCCACCTATCAACTCGACACAATTTTCCAAACACCTATCCCCTATTCTTCGACAACACTCAGCTGTCACTGTCT
>NC_066512.1:2435262-2477762 GCF_024679095.1 Eriocheir sinensis
GTAGTTGTAAAATACCTATCTTAACATAAACACCACATTTAGTCATTATGTATGTCAGTATGTACACGGAAACGAATGGAGCAGGGTGGGAGTTTAAAGTATGAAAGGGAGTTGGCTTTCTCAAACTATGACCTTGCAAACCCGTAACTAGACAAACATTTGTGTTTGGTTGTGGTGCAAGTGTGATATTTGTATATGCCTTCAGTCCCGTTCAAGCTGTCACAAAATATGAACATTCTTAATAACGTAAGGAGTCTACAAGAGTCCGGTAGCCCTATACAAGGTAGCTCCTGAAAAACTAACCCCCTCTTCTTATTTGTATCTATCGTATTGTCATTCACAATATGATTGTCAAGCCAATTCCACTCGTCTGCAACTCTATTAGTCGACCAATCCTTCCCTATGTCTTTGTTGAATCATAATTTATCTATCTGAATTAATCCAGGGAAGTGTACTAGTCTGAGTGTAGGTATGAATAGCCCTTCACATAATTCTTCTTAAAGGACACTCCCCTAAGCAGGTCTAGGTGTGAGAGGGATTAGGAGTCTTAGTGAGCTCTAAAATCCCCCAAGAGCTCAATGCAGCCAAGCTAAGCTTTTGGCGAAGAGTTTATTGGGTTTTATCTCTATGAAGCGCAGAAGTTATCCTCACGCGATATTTAGCATTAATTACTCTTGGGATATCAAGGTGCTAGAATATGTGCAGAGGAGGATGACAAAAAATAATTAAAGAGTTGCGAAATTTGTTTTATGAGAATAGACTTTAACATTTTAATTTGTATTCTCTGGAAATTCGAACGGAGCGAAGAGACTTGATCGAAGTTTTTAAATGGGTAAAGGACTTAATAAGGGTGATGTTATTAACGTGAGAGAGCTGGGTAGGACGTGTTGCCATGGGTTTAAGTTGTATAAATTTAGATTCAACAAAGACAGAGGCAATAATTGACTCACCAAAAGAGTGGAAGATGAATGGAACAGGCTCGGCGGTAATGTTGTAAGTGCTAATACAATTGATACATTCATGAAGAGGATGGATAAATTCATGGATAGTGAGGATAGGTGGGGTTAGTTTCACAGGAGCTGCTTTGTACAGGCCTACCGGCTTCCACAGACTCATTACGTTCTTATGTTCTCATTAATAACCAATGGTCATATCTACCATATCTAGACCCAAACCTTGAAACCTTGAAGTTATAGAAATAAAAATCCCGGCCAGGAGGTACCGTGTTTGGACATTTGGCACCAAACAATAACTTGTTCTTCTGGTGACCGCGTGGGACGCAGCGTGTATATAGTCAATACCTTATGAATGGTGAAAGGAGGTGCCACGTCACATCTGTCACTTTAGACTGATCTGGATATAGTAGTTGATCATCCCCTGGAACTGCTTGAGCTGGCGCTGAACTGTTGGCTGCGGGAACTGCTGGAAGGCGTAACACTCGGATGCGATGGAGGTGATGCCTGAGGAAGAGAGGGTGTGGCCTAGAAAATCGACTAAGGTGACGCCGAACTCTGAATGCCGTAGTCCTTTAGACTGGCGAAGACTTCCTCAAGGTGTTGGCAATGTGCGTTGGCGTCTAGATCGGCAATTAGGACATCATTGATGTACTGAAGCAGAATGGCAGTCGCCTCAGTACCTCATCTATGAAATCCTGGAAGGTTTAGACAGAGTTCTTGAGACCGAAGGGCATCCAGGCGTACCAATACAAACCAAAAGATGAATCAATTGGTGTCTTAGAGGTTTCCGCTGGGTTAACTTGAATTTGGTAGACCTTGAGGAGTTCGATCCTGGAGATGGTGGAACCAGCAAGATGTTATCAAAAGTCTTGAACTTGGGGCATTGGGTATCTGTCCATGATGGTCTGCGAGTTGACTGTGCGGTAGTCTCCCTATGGTTTGATGTCAACATTCTTCTTAGAGACTATGTGAAGTGCAGAAGACCAGCTGCTTGAGCTGGGTCTCATGATGCTTTGGCCCTTGAGAGACTCAAACTCGGGCTTGGCTTTCCAGTATCGCTGTAGAGCTGAATGACGTGGCTTGTCATGTGTCGGTGGTCCGGTAGTCTTATATGGTGCGAAACATGGTGCTTCACAGGCTTGTTAGTATTGTGTTGCTGTGCCAGTATTGGGAAGAACTTGAGGAGGGACGTGACTTGGTTGTTTGTATTGATGATTGAGATGTGGGTGTTTCCTCCAGTTGCTGCCCTGACTCTGCTTGGGATCAACGTTAGTGTGTCTAGGAGCTTGCGATTTTTAACTGCTATCAGAAGATCGAAGTGTGTAAAAATTCAGCGCCCAGGATTGGTTGCGAATCTGCTGCGACGTATCACTCAAACTCAAACTCAAACCGATCGGTGAAGCTGCTTTTCCAGTTAGAGCGTTTGTTTTTTAGTACATATCTTCGTGCCGTTAGAGGTAAAAAAAAAAAAAAAATAGATGGCAGCGCTTTCTGGTTTCTTATTGCAGGGAAGACACTGATTCATCTCTGGTGTCGATGAGAAAGCTGATGATGAAGAGTGTACAAAAGACATGAAAGAGCTTCGAGGTGTGCTGGTGAACGTTATGCGCCATTAGGGTCCACCAGGGCTTTTTCATGTCCTGAAAGTTACATGGGTTCGTGCACTTACAGGTGTTCCGGCCAGACCTATTGTAGTACTAACATACCCCGGGACTTTTCCAGAGCCAGTTACTAGATCTGGAGAGATGGCGGTGATAGAGGGGTGATGAGGAGCGTTGACGTGGTCGGCCATCGAGCTGCTCGTTCAAAGTACTGACCTCCATAGCCAGCAGGATGATGACAGCCTTAAGCTGTTGAGTCAGGTTGTGACTGATGAAGTTGGGGGCGTCCGGCCTCCTAGAAGGGCGCTTTTGAGAAAGGTCCGCAGACACGAGTCGGCGAGTCGCGTTAGGAGGCGCTGGCAGTAAAACAAGGGAATGCAGCGGCGGTAGGTAGGGTGCCATTTTGGGATGATCCGGCAGTGAAGCCAGGGGCCACAACGGCTGTAGACTAGCGAAGGCTGGTGACAGCCGCCGGGCGACCGGGCTGCGTCAGGAATTCGTGGGTGTTGCTGCTGGGATTGAGGGTCAGTGGCGACTGGGGGGGTAGCAGGGCGCGAGCCGCGATAAAGGACGCTACAGTTGGGCGCGGGGCATGGTGGATGGGCACGAGCCGTGGTGAGGGCACGGGACTGCTGGTGCGGGGCAAGGCGGGTGGGCACAAGCCGCCGCAGGCCGTGGTGTGGGGCATGGCGGCTGGGCGTGGGGCTGCAGGCCCGGGACATGCCGGCTGGTTATAGGCCATGTTGATGGCGGCGGTGGCTAGGCACGGGACTGTAGGCGCAAAGCACGGCAAGTGGGGCGCCGGTGAGGGTAGGCGGCAGCCATGGGGGGTGTCGGGGCTGCCTGCAGGAGCGGGATCACCAGATCATCCTGGTTATCTGTCACTCAGGGGTCACACGTTGAAGCATTAGGCCTGGAGGCGAAAAGCCCACACTACAAAAGGATGAAAAGGCAAAGAACAGGATATCTATCGTCCAGCGCTAAAGATACGGTTACACTAGTCGCTGTTACCCCTGGGCTGGACGATTTTGCCTGGACTGGAAGCCAGCCTTAGGCTTGGTTTACAAGGCAAGTGGTCACACAGAAGCCTGCCCAGTCCAGCCGCCTGCGCTCTTCCGCCAAGGCCAAGCCCAGATGTAAACAAAGCACGAGTCAAGCGAGTGTGAAGGTGCTGTGTTTTATTAATTTGTGTGCCGTTAGTGATCATTAATTATACAGGAAAACTAATAATTTCATTATATAATAATATAATATTTATATATTCTATGATATAGGATAATTTGGTTTTAGTTGTATGCTTAAATACGATAGTATCTCAATACCTCTGCTGCGCCCCACCGTTGCCAGATTGTCGTACTCAGAGCATAGTATTTACCGGTTTCTGACGCCTAACTATTGCCAAGAAACATCAGGAATGAACTATTTTAACGATAATTATAAGTGACTCTCCTTATTGGGGTTCACGAGACAGTTTTTGGGTCGGAAGTCGGTAAATATAAGAGGGTGAGTAAGACAATCTGGCAACTTTGCACGGTGCGGCCAGCCATACCATTAGGAGAACATCGATCTAGCGCGTCCACTCAAATTTACCCTGGGCTGGGCGATTTTGGCTGGGCTGGGTGCCCAGCCGAGCCAAAATCGTCCAGCCCAGGGGTAGCAGTGACTGGTGTAACCGCGGCTTTAAGATCCGTCCGCATAAGGAATCGTCGTTTTGGAAACATTGTTTCCAAACAGTTTGGAAACAATATTTACTGTCTAGACTAGACGCCTCCCGCTGTACTATAATTCTTCACCACTGACGCACCGATCAGCATATGCGAGCACCTGCACCTGGCCTATACTTCTCTTTCCAAGTAACCAAAGGGGGAGCATACGGCCTGGGGCGCGTTGTTTCACTCACAAGCCTTCTATACTCCCGGCGATCCTCCCGAGCAAGCTCCATGCAGCT
Source organism: Eriocheir sinensis (assembly GCF_024679095.1). Taxonomy (NCBI): domain Eukaryota; kingdom Metazoa; phylum Arthropoda; class Malacostraca; order Decapoda; family Varunidae; genus Eriocheir; species Eriocheir sinensis. The sequence goes on from NC_066512.1 coordinate 2,439,768, forward strand.
CCCCTATTCATCCCAAGTCCTTCCCAACAGGATTGTCTGTCTTGCCTTCACTCATTGTTCTATCATACAGAAACAACCCAGTGAGCAGGGTCGACGTCTGGGAGGCGTGCCGCGTGCCCATATAATCGGAGTTAGCGTTCATGGACCAAGCTGGTAACAGGCATCGATTTAGGTTCTCGGAGTAATTGATGGTTCGACACGAAGTAATTCAAGTAATACCCCATGATCCTGCGAAGGCCTCTCCAAGCCACTGCTCAGTTTCCATGTCTCACAGACACACAGTAAGACGGGGAGCACAAGCGACTTAATGATTCGAATAGTTGTCCACCTGCTGCAGGCTAGGACAATCCGTCGAGTGACTTCCTGGTAAGACCCACCATTGTTATGCAATACGCTACTAAGGTATGTGAAGATTTTGGTGTCCTCGACATCCTCACCACATGCTTAAATAGACTGAACTGTGTCATCCAGCAAGCCCCCAAATGACTAGGCCATGATTTTGGGCCAGGAGACCTTCAGTCCCAGAGGATTCGCCTCCTAATGCAGCACGTAGAGGAACATCACCAGGACCTCCTGCGATTTCGCGAGGACAGCTTCATCAGCAAAAACAATATCAGTGACCTTGATGTCGCGAACAGATGCTTTGCAATGTCTTTGGTCAGCAACTTTGTGGTGTTTAAAAGTGATTGAGCAAGGCCGCTCCCCTGCCTCACTCTTGAATTTACAGGGAAGAAGCCGGAAACGCCTCCCCCATAATTCCCGGATCCGCAGAATATCCCATAGTGCCTCACGATGCACCGAGTCAAAAGCCTTCTTGAAATCGACATAGGCTGCGAGCAGCTCCTTTCGAAACTCACGTCGGCGTTCCACGAGGACACGAAGTGTTAGGATCCGGTCAATTGTTGACTTACTGAGCGTGAACCTGGCTTACTCAGGTCTCTGAAATTCTAGCAGATGAGATCGAATTCGCATAAGCAGCAGATGAGTGAGCAAATTGCCCGGCAAACTGAGCGGTAATTGCTGCAGTCCTGGTAATTCCTTTTCCCTTTCCAGATAGGGACAAATAATCCCCTTTTTCAATCAGGAGGAATGGCACCGGATTGCCACGCGGCAGACAATACCGCATGCAACCCAAGGATCATGCCTTCATCCCCAGCTTTCAATATATCTGCGCATTTCTCTCAGCTGCATTTCTACCTTTCACCTTCCTTACGGCCTCTCTCACTACCGCAAGATTGATTGATTGATTGATTTAGAGTTGCCTTCATGGCGCCGCAATAACTTGGTCATATGGAACTGGAGTAATAAAATGGAAGGCAAATAATTAAAATAATCTAAGGGTGATAAAAGTTATTAGGAAGAGAGTTTTGAAATGGTTCATTCAAATATTGCACTAGTTTAAAATATAATAAAATGTTTATTAAGAATGCATTAGTAAAATGCAATGAACTTTCAATGGAGAGACCCTACAAGAGATGGAGGATGCCCATCTCCTACAGATACCCCATGACGTCATGTCCAGGGGTGAGCGCCTTTACTCCCAGGATTAGGGAGAGGGAAAAATGTCCATCTACATCATGACACCAGGAGAGGTACTGCTCACGCAGGTCCCGCAGACTGGGGCACTCGACCAGCAAGTGCCGGACAGTCATGTGGACCAAGCAGTCATCGCAGTAAGGCTGCACACCCCGGGACATTAGGAAGTCGTGTGTGTAGTGTGTGTGACCTGTCCTCAGGCGGGCCAGAACGGTTTCCTTTTTGCGACACCTTATGTGGGAGTAAGACCAGGGCCGTACTGCCCTGGTCGTGACTTCCCCCATCTTGGTGGTGGCAGTCACATCCTCCCATCTGGCCTGCCACGCGCTGTAAGCAGTGGCCCGGATGGTAGGGTATAAGTCTCTGCAGGGAAGTGGGCAAGGTTGAGGGGAAACAGCGGGGGCAGGCCGGGCAGCCGCCGAATTGGCCAGCCGATCGGTCTGCTCGTTCCCCTGAACTACATGGGCCGGGACCCAGCCAAAAGCCACCCGACTTCCTCGACGGTTTAGTAAGTAAGTAAAGCCATTCTAAAATTGAGAGGATAAGGGGATGACAGTAATCACGGGACTCTAAAGCAGCTAGTGCACTGCGAGAGTCGTTAAAAACAGTAAAGGGGTTCTGAAGGAGACTAAAAATTATTCTAAGTGCGAGTAAGATGGCGGACATTTTAGCCGTAAAAACTGACGCCACTCTAGGAAGGCTAACGCTCCGACAGAAGGTGGGAAAGACGACACTGAAGCCTGCTCCAGTGTCCGTCTTAGACCCATCCGTATAGACGGGGACAGAGCCCTCGTGAGCGGTGAAGTGCTATAAAAATAAGGACTGTACGGCGTAACAGGGGAGGGTGCTCTTTTGGTCGGTTACAGGTCTGCACACTTGTACGCTGGGGAACTGCCAATAGCCCACCCTAGGAATACGATGGGGACAAACAGTGTGTGCAGGAACTGTCCAGTCAGACATAACTGACTGCACCCTATATCCAAATGGTTTGGGGAAACTCGGCCTAGCGTCATACAGGAGAAAGCGAGAATATTGGGAGGCAGTAACACAATGCATAGAATCTGGAACGCGGTGAGTCCGAAACCAACATCTCAACATTAACGACCTCCGGCGCAGGTCCAAGGAATGGATGCCGGCATCCACTAACATACTTGGAATCGGACATGACCTAAAGGCTCTTGTTGCAAGGAGAACCCCAGCATGATGCACAGAGTCCAACGTGCGAAGACGAGCATCCGACGCGGAAGAGTAGATCTCACACCCATATTCCTGTTTCGGGAGTATAAGTGATCTGTGAAATATGAGGTTCTGGCGATCCGCACCCCAAGAGGTATGTGCTAAGACCCTAAGGAGGTTCATTGCCTTCAAACAAGTTGCCTTGATGTGCCGGAGGTGAGGAACCCAGGTCAGCCTTGCATCGAATATCAGCCCAAGAAATCGGGTATCTTCCACACATGCGATTCTACGACCATAGAAGTACAGGTCTGGGTCCGGGTGAACGCCACGAAGGCGGCAGAAGTGCATGGCCAGTCTTAGTTGGGGAGAACCGAAAACCCTGAGTGTCAGCCCACGCGGATATCCTATTAAGTGCCAGTTGTAATTTCCGCTCTGTCAGTGATATCCGGGGTCCAGAGACTGAGATGGACAAGTCATCAACATAAAAACTGCCTTGGATCCCTTCGGGGAGTACACTAATAACGCTGTTGATGGCCACGGTGAAGAGCGTAACACTGAGAATACTCCCCTGCGGCACACCATCATCTAATGGAAGGGCATCAGAGTGGACGTCCCCGACCCTCACCTTTAACCCATTTCATCCCACTGTTATCATTTGAGGACTACCTATTCAATATTTTTTGACACATTCCCTGTTTGTCGTTTACTCCGTTTTACGGTTTCATATCGTTGTTCAAGCTGTATTCTAATAATATAAATATATTTCATGCTTTGGAATTGATTAATACGTTTCTCATAAGGAACCAAACTCCTGGGAAAATGGCACGCAATACTAGTCATTTCACCTCCTTTTTTTTTTCATTTATATAGAGTGTTTAGGCTATAATTCAACGTGTATGTAATGTTTAAGTCTCATTTACTTATTCTATGGTACCTAAGTATAATTATTAGTAAATCTATATGTTAAGAACACAAGTTGATATATATACATATATATATATATATATATATATATATATATATATATATATATATATATATATATATATATATATATATATATATATATATATATATATATATATATATATATATATATATATATATATATATATATATATAATCTATCTAGTGTGTTTATCACCGTATGCCTGACTGTGCGTGTGTGTGTATATACTAAATAAAAGTTTCTCTTCAGATGGAAACGAAAAAGAAGATCGGGCTCACATTGGAAGACATACTACAGCATTTGCATGAAGAGGATGACGAAAATATTGATCATGCTGACGTGGTTATCATGCCTCCTGACGTTGATGATCTGACAGACGAAGATGAAGCACACGATGATCTTACTGGAGAAGTAATACTGCAAGACGTGCCAGGATCTCTTGAGCTCCACATTGAAAGTAAAACCAGCACAGCAGAAGACTCTACGTCCAAAAATTCAGTTGAGGCACATAAATCTTCCAGATCCAGGAAAAGGAAGCTATGTGAATCGCAGCCAAACTGGAGATATAAACAACCACAATACTACAAGGTGAAGCAACGAGGAAGAACTCACGACGACAATTTGCAGAAAATGAAGGAAGAAATGGAGCATCTCACCCCTCTGGAACTGTTCGAGTCAATAATGTCTCCAAATATTTATGATCATATTACAAAAGAAACAGTGCGCTATGCTACTACATGCAAAAACAAAGGTACATCTGTGTTTATTGTAGAAGAGCTAAAGTGTTTCATAGGAATCTTGCTTTTTTCGTCATATCACAAACCACCAGCAGAGAGACACTATTGGTCAAAAGAAGAGGATATGGGAGTGTCTTTGGTGAAAAAAAGCAAGTTATTAGAAGCGAAACTGAGGTCAGCAGACTCCAGGCGTCGACGATGGCGTCCCGAGGGAGATGTAGTGTCTTTCCTAGATACATCTGTAAAATGTTTGGCAAGGACTTGAGCAACCGCGATAGGTTCGGCCACGTTTCTGCCTGCTTCTGACAGGACAGGAGGAGAAGGGACAGTATATTTCCCAGAGATTTTTCTCACTCGTTTCCATAACTGCGTGAGGGACGTCTCTTTGTATAGGGTGGACACGAAAGCCCTCCACGAAGCACGGCGGGCCTCTTTAAGGACTCGCCGTGCATGGGCACGCGCCCGCCGGAAGGCCTCTAAGTACTGTAGAACTCCGCGATGATGGCGGAGGCGAGAGGCGGCGGCTCGTTTCGCCTTCACGGAAGCGGTGCAGTCAGGGGTCCACCAAGGCATTGGACGTCTGGGAAAGTGACCAGACGTCTTGGGGATTGCTAATATGGCTGCCGAGTGCAGTAAGGTAGTAAAATATGCCACCGCTTCGTCAATGCTGCTGAAGTCATCTACAGACCGTGCAGTGGAACTCAGCTGCATGAAGAGTTGCCAGTCTGCTCTATCTATACGCCAGCGCGGGAGGCGAATGCGTGGTTCGCCCTTGGCTGACGATAAGACAATAGGGAAGTGGTAACTTCCATGTAAATTCGGGAAAACCTTCCAGTTGAAATCTAATATAATATTAAAAGAACACAAAGACACATCAATAGCCGTAAAAATACCCGTTTGACTATGGAAGTGCGTCATATCTCCAGAATTAAAAACTCCCAATTCCTCATCCTCTACCAAAGATGCCAACATCACACCTCGAGGGTTTGTGGTGCAGTCTCCCCAAAGTGGATTACGGCCGTTGACGTCGCCTAGTAAAAGGAAAGGGACAAGAAGATCAGCAAGCAAACTGTCAAGATCCCTCCTTTCTACATGAGCGCTTGGAGGGAGGTATAGCCTACAAACTGTGTACTGTCGTAGAAGAAAGAGCTGGATGCCTACAGCCTGGAAGGGAGCTGATAATCTTAAGCGTGAGAAGGGGACATCATGGCAGACTAGTATGGCAGTGCCACCCCGATTCCCTTGTAACGGTGTAAGGCTTGGTTGCGGGGAGTTGTGGGCGTGAGGGAAACACTTGCTGCCTTAGGAGAAATGTATTCTTAACCTAAAGATACAGCGTAGTGTTGGTGAGAGAGCCGAGACAAAAGGTGTGTGTCGGTCGAGCTCTCTGGAAGGAGTGACGAATTTGAGGTTGGAAAATAATGAAGTTACAATTGGTCACGTACGTCAAGGTGACCTCTAAGCTCGATAAAATCCTTTGTATACAGACTGAGAACGAACGGACGTTAAACACTGACGGATGACATTCCTGCAAAGGTGGCGTGATCTATCTGCCGTGGGTATTTTCCACTATTACATGCATTCCTAATACATGGTAATATATAATGATAATAATAATACACTGATATAATTACAACTACTATTACACTGCTCGGTCACCTACCATTGATCGCGACCTCGCGACATCCAAAAAATATATAATTAGTAGTTGACCCGACATAGTGTGAATATGTTGAGCAGACTGCTTATGGCACAGTTATATTAAAACAATGGCTAAGCAGGGATATTCGTGTAGTAATGACATAAATAATGAGAGGTAACACCAGCGGGTGCGACATAAATCATAGAAAAATTTTATAAATGGAGAAACATAAAGACACAAGTATCTGAAGTTAACAAGTGGCATAGTTACAGAACATGAAATGTTCATCCAGCTTCCAAAAAATAATAATAAAAATAACAAAAGGTGGGAAACACAGTACAAAGTTAAGACACAGGAGCAGGAGAATGACACATTTCTTGCAATTTTCTTGCGTGAGAAAAAAAAAAAAACCTTGCCAGTGGCTTCCTTGCATCCTGTCGCCTCCTAAGAAGGTAGCACACGACGACGAGACTGACGGTCATCAGAAACATTGGCACAAAAATTCCACGGTACAAGTAGGTGAGGTGCAAGTATTCAGGCAGCGTTTCCTCCAGGGTTTCTGCAAATTCTGTTTCGTTTGCAAAAGATAATGAATTAAGGGAATTAGTCACATAAGAAATGCTGGAAAAGGGAATGTTATCGAGAGACCGCAGAGGAAACACTCGATGGGAAACATTGGCAGTGAAAACCAGACGGATCCGGGATGGGTACGTTGTTATGTTAGTGGAGCGGATATAGCATGCTTCCGCTATGGTATAGTGACCAATTACCCGTTGATAAGTGGTAGCCTCCGGGCAGTTTACTGATACATAGAAGGACTGAGGAAAATAGAAATAATGTAAACCATGAAAGTTCTTATGGAAAACAGGTGTTGGGGGTAGTTGCTTGTAAGGGCACAGGGAAAGAGCGTCAGACGCGTTCACATGGGTGAGGGCGATCTCGCACACTCCTCCCCGAACCGGTAGGAAGGCAAAAAGAGACGCAGAGCAATAGAATCGCCTGAAGACCGTCTCCTTGCAATATTGCAAGAGTGAGTAGCTACCCGTTGAATACAGGGCGAAATCCTTCGCGATTAAGACAAGAGACGGGGACGTATCCAGGGCTAACACCCCGTCCTTAGCGGAGAAGGGAAATGGAACAATTTCATGGGCCTCAAACACATCCACCGTCTGAAACGGAACATGAATGATTATGGCATCGGGCGTGAGGCTGGACTCAATCAAGGGGTAAAAATATTGACTCATGTCTGGGTTGAACAAAGGCTTGAGACTATAATTTTGATACCCGATATGGATAGTCGTTCTCAAATCGTGTAGAGGGAACAAGGCAGGTGTGACTCTACCGTGTGCTGCATCTACCATGTTGCTAATAACCTGCTGATTCGCCGTTGCGACAGAGTTAATGACGTTTTCCAGTACATGCAAGGCCTGATCTAGGAGAAACTGATTCACCTGGTCTATCTGCTTGACAACTATGTTGACAACTTCTACCATCTTATTCGTTTGCTCTAGCAGTTCCTCAATGTGAGTATGCAATCGCGCGTGTTTTTTATAGTTGGCGTTGATTACTCTGCGATTCCGGGCAGCAAAGGAAAGTACACGATCGTAGTGGTCTCGCAAATCGCGCACGTCCTCGTCGGTAGCCGTACCGAATAGGAACTTTGAGGCGGACCCAACGATGTTGAGCAGCCCCCTCTTTACCCGAGAGTAAACTGAAAGCTATAGTCCTTGTCTACTTCATCAACCTTTCCCCGTAAGAACAGAATCCTATCCTCCAGTAGTTGAAAAAGATCCAGAGAGTTAGTACTAGAAGGTGCCTTTGACTCCCAAGCCTTGGTTGCCCGTATAGCGTCTGCCATGCCGAGTAGTTTTTCTGAGGCTATCCTGATTGTGTCTGTGGTGTTGGTCAAGGAAGTATATGGATATTTCACGAGGAGCACATCTTCTATGAGGAAGACCTCCCCTATGTGTGCCGTGAGGGCGCCAGGCTTCAGGTGGATGGATGTCGTTGCAAGTAGGTACAACAAGATGATCAGAAAACGCAACATCATGATCTGAAAGTGGTGGGAATGAAGTATTTAAACTCGTGGTCTCAAGTTATAGCTATGGGTGTTGGTATTATCTTGTTGAACATTTGATTCTAAAGGGGAATTACCAATATCAAAGTCCAAGGGTGAGGAAATTACTTTCAGACGATCACTGTGAACTTCTAGACTGACTCCACCATTTGGCTCAAGAACCTCGAACCTATTTCCCCTGACATTCCGAACAACTCGGTAAGGACCCACAAATTTAGCCCCCAGTTTCGAACTCCTTTCCGCTTGCTTAATCATGACTGTGTCACCCTCTTTTATTTCCACCGGGACGGCCTGTTTGTGTTGTTTTGACATCATTTCAACCTTTGTAGCTTTTAACGTACTCCTAACCTCTGAGTGTATCTTGGAAAACATATGCATCTGCTGCTGCGCGTACTTATCAATGTTGTAGAAAGGTTGGTGTGGTTTTGTTAGGAAGTCGTACGGAAGACGTTTCTCCACCCCATATAAGATGTAGTAGGGAGACTTCCCCGTAGAGTCGTTTACCGACGTATTTATGGAAGCGGCTATATGCGATAGCCAATCCTCCGAGTTATCGTGGAGATCGTTCACGATAGGCCTGAGGACCTGTAAGATTTTCCGATTAGCCCTCTCCGCCAACCCATTAGCAGCTGGGTGGTAAGCTGTGATGAAGGTTTGCGTGATGTTAAACTGAGCTCATATTTCGTCCAATACCGTGTTCCTAAACTCGGTACCTTTGTCAATCAAAAGAATTCGAGGAGACGAATGGGGACACAACACGTGAGTTACGAGGGCATGTGCCACACGTGTGGCTGTCTTGTCCTTGAGAGGCGCTAGAACTAGGAACCTAGAGAACTGGTCGACGCACACTAATAAATAGCGTGAACCATGTTGGCACTGGGGGAGCTGTAATAAGTCTATATTTACAACATCCCATGGCGCCTCTGGTACTGGGTATTGCAACATAGGTGCTGGCCCTTTTACGGACCCCTTGTGCTTAGCACAAACGACGCATTGTGCGACATGTTTTTCTACATCAACCCGTAATGTGGGCCAGTAGTATTTTTGTCTGGTGACAGATAGTGTCTTGTCCCTTCCTGGGTGACCCGCAATGGGTGTATCATGGACCAGCTTAAGCGTCACGGGGACGTATTTGTCTGGGATGACCACTTGTTCTATAGGTACTGGTTTGATTGGCCATGACCTACAAAGGAGGTTGTCCTCTGATAGGAAATTGTGAAAAGGGAACTGGCAATTCTGGAAGGTTTGTTTCGTCTCCCGACTCTAGGGCGTAAATTAACCTCTTCCACACTGGATGGTCTCGCTGAGTAGTGTGTAGCTCAGGTGAAGTGAAGTTGTGGGTGACCTCTGGGGTGGTAATCGCGCCTATTGGAATATTTCGAGATAAGGCATCTGCGACCACATTTGTTTTCCCGGTGATATATTTTATCTCCGGATTGTATGCCTGGATCGTTAAGAACCATCTTGCCAAAGGACCGTGTAGTTTTTTTTCCTTGAAAAGATCAGTGATGGCCGCGTGGTCCGTGTACACCACAATTTTGTACCCCATCACTATGTCTCGAAAATGCTTCAAAGCCCATACAATTGCAAGCGCCTCTAGGTGGGTAACAGAATAGTTCTTTTCCGGAGCTGTTAGTACTCGACTGGCGAACGCTATTACATGCGTTTTGCCGGACTTATCTGTTTGCATAAGAGCGGCTCCTAGTCCACTGACCGAAGCGTCGGTACAAAGCTGAAAGGGGTCCTTGAAATCTGGAAAGACAAGGACCGGAGCCTGTGTAAGCGCTTTCTTTACATCCTCAAAGCTCGTTTGTTGAGCTGGGAGCCACTGAAATGGTACGTCTTTCTTTAATAGATGGGTTAGGGGACTCGCGCGTGCTGCGAAGTCCTTTATGAAAGGCCTGTAGTAACCTGCGACTCCCAAGAAAGACCGTACCTTGTCTGTAGACATTGGTTGAGGGAACTCGGCAATAGCTTTTAATTTGTCGTCCACTGTGTGGATGCCGAATTCGTCCACGACATGCCCCAATAACTTGATCCGAGGCTTTAAGAATTCACATTTGGTGAGTTTGAGCTTTAATCCTGCCTCTTGAAGTCTGTGTAGGACTGCTTTTAGTGTTTCCAAGTGTGCATGCACGTCTTTACTTGCTATGATGATGTCGTCTAAATACACATAGACAGAGTTGCCCAGCAAGTCCCCAAAAATACTGTTCATTGTCCTTTGGAAGGTCAAGGGAGCTCCTTTGAGCCCGAACGGCATCCTCGTCCACTCATAGTGGCCATGAGGCGTGCTGAAAGCCGTTATTTCACGGGACTCGGGGGCCATAGGCAGTTGCCAGTAGCCACTGACCAGATCTAGACTCGTAGAGACTTTATTTCCTCTACCGAGATACATCAGAAGATCTCTCAGAACGGGAAGCGGAAAATGATCATCCACGGTCGCGTTGTTCACACCCCGGAAATCAATCACAGGACGGTAAGAACCGTCTTTCTTTGGAACCAGAAACAAGGGTGAATTCCACGGTGAGTTCGATTCTTTGATGACACCTTGTTCTAACATATCAGATATAAGCTGCTGCACTACTTCCCTCTGACTGAGTGGGAGTTTGTATGCATTTATATATACAGGATTGCTATTGGGTTTTAACTTAAGCACACTGCGTAACTCCAAGCGGCTCGCCTGGTAGAGCAAGCGCCCCCCTATATTGTTCCAGCAGTTGGACTAAGGTTGGCTTAATTTCGGAATAGTGTGCAACTTTTAGGAACGCCTCTAAATAAGCTGTGTCTTGTTTGTGAGAATCCTGACACGCCGAGGTTATGCCTGATACTTGGGCTGAAGGGTATTCAGCTGGTTCCGAGGCTACATTTTTCCCATACACTAGACACTGGCATAATCTAACACCGTGTTTTAAGGATACAGGGGATCCTGACGTGTTTAGTACCAATGCCTCTGCAATACCTCCCTCCTTGACTGTCGCGAGAGTTACCTCCACCGTCACCCGGTGTATATGTGGTGCTTCGTTAATACACACATCACTGCCCGTTGGAGGGGCGTTAGGTAACCGTATTTTAACAAGTTTTGCAGCACGATCCGGAACTATTTGAGGTCCCTCTACGAGTGCCGTTACTGTAAGAGGTGACACTTGGGCGGTGGCAGACCCTGAGTCTGTGGTGGGTTGGTCATTTTCCCCCTCTGAGGGCGGGATTACTGGTGACATAGGCGATGGATTTACCATCCCCTGTATGCGTCGTCCTTGATACACGATCGCGTTGCTTTCAGGGTTTATGGTTATGTACAGGTCTTTCATGGCGTTTATTCCTAAGATCCCATCTACAGGTAAAGCAAACCTGCTAGATACGTAAAAGAAATCTCGAAAGGGACATACCTTTTCATGTAAGCTGACTGTTAGTGGTACTCGCCCTAGAATTCCCAAAGTGGTGCCTGTCACGCCTATCACATTCAGGTTGTTCTCTTGGAGCGGCCAATTTCCCCCTCTCGCCTGTCGTGTCATGGACCTGTAAGCGGAGTCTAAGATTACATTGACTGTCACACCTGTGTCTACCGCTAAGGTGAGTGAAATTTTGCCCACCTTGCAAGGGAGGGGAATTATGCTTGTCCGTCCCAAGGCGGCAGTGACTGAGTCAAGTTGCTCCCAATTAGTATCGTCCTTATGGGATACTTGGATGTATGCCTTGGGGCTGTCACGAAGTCATGCCTTTTTATTCTGAGAAGTGGAGGGGTTTGGTTTACTGTCCGCCGAGGACTTGTTCTTCTGTTCCTCCTTGGCCTTTTGTATTGCATAACAACTGTCTGTATCATGAAAACAATTCCCGTGGACATGGCAAAAGGCAGTCTTCCGCTGATGGTTTGGCCTAAGGTTCCTGTGTGATGAGTGATGGCCACCTCTGTTTCAACCTGATCTCCTATCAGACCACTGTGTAGAGTGTGTTGAGTCCCTACGTTTCGAGAAGCAAGTATTCTCGGAATGTCCTGACTGTTTGCAAAACCTACAGGTGAGAGATGCCTTACTTTGTGCCTGCAATGCTGCGGCTGCTGCTAGGGGTTGATTGTGAGTGTGTTCTTGAACCTTGACTTCTAACTCTGAGACGAAGTCAACCAACTTCCCGCCTGGTTTGAAGGTCAAGGGAAGGGCAGAACGGCGGTTCTTCTCTGAAATATGAAATAAGTAAAAAACAACTCCAAGACGGTCTTCACCTGTTGTTTTTGCATACTGCCCCCAGGGAGCCATTGCGCGTCTTCTAGACTTTTGACACAGTCAACCGCCAGCTGATTTGCCTCAGTCATGGCGTCCCAAATCGGCTTTGTTGAGGAATTTTTTTGGAGGGACTCCACCGTGTGGGCCATCTGTCTAACGATGCTTGGTTTACTCCCGCCTCCGAAGATTTTTATGAAGTTCTTTTTAAAAATCTCATAGTTTACTCCAATGTCCCCCGAAGCGAACGCTGAGGACTGCATCAAATTTAGTGCCCGAGAGCCTGGTAGTAACCGGGACCGAATGAATGCAATTTTATCATGATCTTCCGTAATGGAGGAATTTACGATGGCAGACTCACATAGATCTAGGAACTGTCTCGCCGAATAATCAGACTCACTGCCGGAGAACTGTCGGATACTGGCGTGAGTTGGAATGACCCGTATCGGTTGAGGGTGGAAGTGAGATGTGCCCCCGGCAGGAGGGGGGAGAAGAGGTGGATCGGTAGGCATTGTGATTGGTTGAGTGGGTTGTAAGTATTCCGACGGACCCGGAGATGAACGATCCCTGCTTCCTGGAATTGATGAGTAATGAGTGCCTGAACGTAATCTTACAGTATTAAGGTCATCGGTGTTTGTATCGTGTTCCACTTCCTCTTCACCTGTGGTACGTGTTAACTGGTTAAAGGTGTCGCCGAGTTTAGCGAGGGTCTCTTTGTTCATAATTTGGCTTAAATCAGCTACAATATATGATCATATTTTAATAGCTGTAATTATTAACGTAACGCGTCTGATTTAATATTTGCGCAGTACCCCTAAAAACAAGAAGAGATGGTTAGCAAGTAGTCCGTCAGACGTAATAGAATGTTATGGATATAATGTTATGTTATAATGTTATGGTTATATGAAATAATGTAACCAATAATGGAGCGGTTATATGGTTAGGAGAAATAAGTGAGTATGCCTTGAAAGTGCGGTTTTCTCCCGAGCGGCGAAAAGAAAACGGAGGAAGGCACACGAAGGGAAAGGTGAATTACAATAGTAAAATACAGTTTACCGCGAACAGACAACAAGAAGGATCAATATCGTATGCGAATGATCGATTACTCTCACAATTATGAATGACTTACAGTGTTAGATACACAGAAATAAAAGAGTCGTGCCTCTGCTTGAATGAAATTGCAATTAGCTTACTCGGCACATTCTGAAAAACAGTGTTAGAACACGATACCAAGATTATTCAGCTGATGGAGGGCTGGCGGCGAGGTATGTCGTCGCCTTGAAGGTACCTGGAGTTTGGGATTCGCGTAGGAAGCCCCTGGCTGGCGGCAGGAGCGCGTAGAAAGTTGATTGATGGCGGGGAGGCGGCCCTTCTGTAATGGCTGCCGGAGATATGCTGACTGCGCCAATTTATGTGGCAACCGCAGGAATTCCTTCCCAGACGTAGGACGGCTGCGGTGTTCTCCGTATTTTGAGTGTTACGGAGCAGCGGTAGTAGATTGGGCGGCGTGGTTATGGAACGGCGCCCGAGGTAGTAATTGCTTGTAGTCACTCGGAAGATGTCCGAGCTTGCCCTTGGTTGAGTGTTGCCGTAGGAGGTGTGGTCGAGTCAGTGGCAGTGTTGCCGGTATGGTGCGGCGGTGTTGCAGTAGTGGGCGTTGGGTGTGGGCGCCGCCGCCGTGAATGTGACTTCTTCTGCGTAGCAGGTGGCGTGACGGCCTGTAGAGAACTCGTAGTTGTGGCCGGCAAGGCACTGCTTGTGGCTTGTAGTGGCTTGTTGGCCTCCAGAGAGCTTGTAGCTGTGTGTTGGTTTGTAGCGGGCGGGGCGGCCCGTAGCTGTGGCCCCCTGTCGGCGTCCGCGTAGGCCTGTTGCCGGCTTGTTCGTGACTCCTTCCTTCTACGCCTGTCCCAGGATTTTTCGGTGAGTTCTTGTGGCTTTTTAGCTGTAGAACCGAAGAGGTAGCGATGGCTTTGGCACCTGGGACACCGGCTGCCACCAATAATGTAACGGTGTAAGGCTTAGTTGCGGGGAGTTGTGGGCGTGAGGAAAACACTTGCTGCCTTAGGAGAAATGTATTCTTAACCTAAAGATACAGTGTAGCGTTGGTGAGAGAGCTGAGACAATAGGTGTGTGTCGGTCTAGCTCGCTGGAAGGAGTGACGAATTTGAGGTTGGAAAATAATGAAGTTACAATTGGTCACGTACGTCAAGGTGACCTCTAAGCTTGATGAAATGCTTTGTATACAGACTGAGAACGAACGGACGTTAAACACTGACGGATGACATTCCTACAAAGGTGGCGTGATCTATCTGCCGTGGGTATTTTCCACTGTTACATGCATTCCTAATACATGGTAATTTATAATGATGATAATAATACACTGATATAATTACAACTACTATAACACCCTTGGTCTTGCAGAGGATGAGCATATAAAATGTGGTAGCCAGGAGGTCCAGAAGGAGTACGTTCTCCAACCATGGTCTCCTGGATGCAAATACATACTGGGGAATAACAGGCAATAAGACAGCAACTCTTCCCAGTTGGCACGCAGACCACGGCAGTTCCACTGCACGATGTTGAAGATGATTACTTTGTGAGGTGCTTCTGGGCTCTTCCGGAGAGGAGTCGCCCTGCACCACCTGCGTTCTTTTTAACGGGACCATCATCCTTTATTAAAGGGCCCTTGGTCCTCATTGTGGCCGATTGCGATGGCCCTGGTACCGCAAACCGATCAGCAGGCCGGGGGCACTCAACAGCCCTCCTGCCCGCTCCTGCTGCCAGCGTCTTCCTTCCTCCGCTCTTGCCAACCGTCCGCCACTCTGAGGCGGCAGCCGAGGAAGAAGAAGAGAAGCCCCCCAGAGCAGATTCTCAGGAGGTCAAGGCCGCGGGCGCCGGTAGCGACACACCGCAAGCCTGAGCACCAGCGGACTCCGGCCTTGGGTCAGCCGGAGCCACTGGTGCAGGGGCAGCGGCCGCAGCCGACGCCCGGGGGGTCTCCGGCGATCCAACAACTGGCGCTGGAGTTTGCAGCTTGGTTGGAGGAGTCTCATCGAGAGGCTCCTTTACTGAGTGAATGTTTCTGTTATTGCGACTCAGGTCGGGGCAGGACACGATTCGGTGTGGCCTCAGATGAAAGCGTCGACACAGAGAGGACGGGGGCTGCATGGCACGGCACATCCTTGGAGCCTTTGAGACGGCGTTGAGCGTGTGACTGGAGGACTGAGGCAAAGGTCGTACCAGGACTAAAGAGCCTGGTAAGGGCGAGTCGCTTTGCTTCTGCGAAAGACACCTTTTAATTACGGATGGTAAGCACCTCCCTCTCGAATCTGAATCGGTCACACTCTTTCGATGAACCTGCATGGGGCTCGGCACAGTGATAACACCGAACAGGGCCGGGGCACTCCTCACCATGGTCTTCCCTGCCGCACGTGACGCATACTTTAGGGAGACCGTTCTGCATGCGGCGGCATGTTCGAGTCATGTGACCAAATTACTGGAAATGGAAACATCGCCTGGGATTTGGCACATATGGCTTCACGTTAAGGTTTAACCAAGCCAGTTTGACTGTTCTGGGGAGATCCAACCGATTAAAAGTTATGAACAGTGTGGGTGTGGGTGTCAGTGCTCCACCATCTTTCCTATAGACACGCCTCACTGAAACAACGTCATACTCCTCTAGTTCCTTTACCAGGCGCTCCTCCGAGTAACGAAGGAGGTCTCTTGAAAAAAACACGCCGCGCGACTGGTTAAAGGTAGCATGTGGAGCACATGATACTGCAGCCCCGAGGACTGAGGTGAGGGCACGAAATCGTTCACTCTCTTCAGGAGAGGAGACTTCCACCAGAAGACTACCATCTCCCTGTGGAAAAATCTTCGGCTCTCTGCCGCAAGTCTTGATCAGTACACGGTGGTCTTATAAAATGTCGAGATCATTTACAAATCGGCCATCTAGGGACTTGACGGTAATGTATTTGTCGTAAGATATAGATTCAAACAGACCGGGCAGGACCTCAACTTGAAAACCCTGCGAGATTGGCACATTATTTGATCCCTGCTTGCGGCTTTTGGTGCGGGAGTCGCCGGGTCGAGGGGTCAAGGAATAAGGGACAGATGCCCCTTTAGTGCCACTCGGAGTCTGAAACGGCTCCAGGGTGTCGATGAGGGAAGGCCGAGTGGAGGAGTCCGGGGACGGTCGGAGATCAGACAGGGAGGCAGGCCGGGGCAAAGTAGATTAACCCATACAAAACAAAAACTCTTTCACTTCTCCACATCCCCACCCACCACGTAGCCCAACAAGGGGAGGCTTGGTGTTGGGGCCCGACCGCACCCAACAGCCCCAGGGGTAATTGAGAATTATACGCACCCACTGCCAGGCGTTTAACGGCGGCCGCGGGACCGTTGCGATCGCCCACCCGGCAGTGACCATTTGAACTTAGCCAGCGTATGAAAAGCCGATTGATTCAGTGGGGCCACACTGAACCGCCCGTCTTACCCCAACCCTCCCACCAAAGGAGCGTGTTATCTATCCACCGAGGGGAACTACATCCCACCCCGCGGTGGACTCGACTCCCAGATGAGAGGGCACGGGGAGTATACGGGACGCCACGCACGGCAAGCACGTGGGGAGACAATAGCCCCGCCCTGGTCACTATCGCAAGAGAGGGTGGAGCTTCGTCTATCGATGGATCAGCAGCCGCCATCTGCAACTCGGCCAGAGGGAGTTGTCTGCTTTGGGGCTCTGCCGTGTACATCTGCCCAAAGTGTTCGGCCCAACGAGCTCGATACCCATCCGCATCTGATACCATCTGCCCATCACCCGTTCGATTAGTACTCATTTGAGATGTGGATTTAGAGCAGAGCTATTTCAGAGCTCGAAAGGCAGGCCTAAGGTCGTCTGCATTTAGACAACCCTCGACATCCTCAGCGAGATCACTGACATGCCTTTCCTTATCCCTCCTCAGAAAGGTTTTAGTCCTTCGTGACAGAGTCCTGTAACGCTAGCCTGGCAAAGACTCTCCTCTATATTCTCCAGTGTCTTCCTCGAGACAACGTCACTTCTAGACCTGGGGCGCTCTCCAATGTACTCCTCGGCAGCTTTGAGAATTTCACGTTGAAAGGTGTCCCACAACTCTGCAGGGTCTTATAAAGTACGAAGCACATCAAACCGATCTGAAACTGCCAATGGATACTCCTAAGCACACACCTCGTCCCTCAGTTTTCCAAGATGCATCTTGATAATTTTTTTGGACCCGTTTCATATTATCAGTTTTGCAACAAGTGTGGTCGGTCGCAAATTACTCAGCACCCCAGACAACCCTACAGTTCTGGAGGATCATCCAACGAGTACTAACAAGAGTGTGATCGATTTCCTTTGCCACACCGCCAGCATTGCTATATCAATTCCATCGGCGAGGCTCGCGTCTTTGGAACCAGGAATCAGCAGTCCTTAGCCCAGCCATCTATATATGCCAGTAGTGACAGTAGTGCTCTGTGCATTGTAGTCGCCTAAGGCAATGTGTGTGTCGCGTGGGGGCACTGGTCAGCTATATATCAAAGCTTGGCGTAGAACATCTCTTTCTCCTACACATCAACACCTCCTCTGCCCCTGTTGCCCCCCCTGTGGTGTCCATCAACGACACTCCCCTCCGGGTAGTTACATGTGCAAAACTACTTGGAGTCACCCTGGACAACAAGCTCACATGGAAGGAGCACGTCTCCCAGCTCACCAGATCTGCCACCTATAAACTGTACCTGCTGAGGAGACTCAAAACGCTGGGGGCCCCTGAATGTGCGCTGGCGAGCGTGTACTCCTCGTTCATCCTCCCCAAACTGACATACGCGTCCCCAGCGTGGTCTTCCTCCATCAACATCACACAGCTCCGCCAACTTGAACGCGTCCAGAAGCGAGCCTGCAAAATCATCCTGGGCCCTCACTACACCACCTAACAGGACGCCCTCGACTCCCTCCATCTCACCAGCCTACAACACCGTCACGAGACCCTACTACACCGGTTCGCAACCAAGCTTCTCAACCAGCCCAGACACAGACACATCCTCCCACCCGCAGTGAACCGCCCTCAGCACTCAGTGAGACACCACAACATTATTGCCCCGATACGGGCACGGACTGACCGCTATAAGAACAGCGCAGTGCCCATGATGGTCAAATATATCAACAATGAAAATTAAGAGCAGCACAATTTGTATGTTTTGTAAATATTTTTCATTAGGACTTGTTGTTGTTATTATGATTATTATTATGATGATTATTATTATTATGAATATTATTATGATTATGATTACTATTATTATTATCATTATTATTATCGTGATTATTATTATTATCTTTACTATGATCATTGCTATTATTGTTATTTCTATTTTCCTTTTTATTTTCAATCATACTACTTTGTTCATTTGTCTCATTCATTTCATTTCATCCTCCATTGATGTATATTTTCAGCTCTAGGGCTGCCTGGTACTTCATGAAATAAACCGTTTATTATTATTATTATTATTATTATTATTATTATTATTATTATTATTATTATTATTATTAAGTCCGCACATCCCCGTAGGGGCTTCCACTGCAACATGATATATGAAGCCAAAGATGTGCTTCAACCTCACCAGAATCATACACTCATCAGCTGGAGTAACCCCAATGACAGATTACTGCAGTCACCTAAAAATGGTTGCAGCTACTCCATTGCAACGAGCACCATCGCTCTGGCCTGACCAGTAGTAGGTATAATCCCCTTATTAAGCTATTTGTTTTTCATAGTTGCGTTTACTACTCCGAATAAGGGTGCGACAAGCTCTGCGGCTGTTGTGGTACTGTGTACGGGCTTCGTCCGTGTCATTCTCTTTCATTAGGTTATAATTCCTATTTTTTTAAAGTTTATTGCCCTTTTTATTTATAAGGTCATCTACGGTTGATCTACAGAACCATTTACTCACCTGGATTTCGTAGGCACTGTAGCCTTCTTTACCTCCAGGAGCTTATCTTTGAAGACGTTCCACGATTTGTCGATAGTATTGTCGGTGAGGTTAAGTTGGTCCCAGGTGGCAGGGGGAAGCAACTCACGGGCTAAGTTGAAATTTGTTTTTTTGTAGTCTGGTATGACTGACGGATTATTTACGAGTTTGTGACTTATGTTAACATTAAAACGGATTAAGTGGTGATTGCAACCATTAAGTTTCTCACCAACTTCACAGTCGCGAATGAGGTCGGGGTCGCTTACTAATACCAGATCCAACAGATTATTTTATCTTGTCGGTTGAGTTACAGCTTGGGTGAAGAACGAATCCTCCACCATTTCTATAAGCCTGTTACCCTCTTGATCTCCTATCAACAGTCCACAGTCAATGTATAGGCAATTAAACTCCCCAATTATTATTGCTTCTTTGCTTTGTGTTAGAGAGTGAATCTCTTCGTACAGGACAGTGCCGTTGGCTACCTGTTGTTTTAGGTGCCTATATACGGTTGCAAGCGTTAGTTTCGTATTATTTGTGGTTGTTTCCACATAGACGGAATCGTATTTCTTTGTGTCCTGTTTGTATATTTTTTATTGTAGGGAGCGTACTTTTTACGTAGTAAATTACTTCTCCTTTTTTGTACATTCGATTTTTTGGGAAGCTCTCGTACCCGGGGAATGACAGTTCGGATATTAGATGTGCAGAGTTGGGCCAAGTTTCTGTGATAGCTACCACATCTGGATTCTCTGTTGCAATATACGCCCAAATTTCGTTCTTTATTGGTAATAAACTACGTGCATTTGTGTATAAAACAGAAATGTGACTCCTGTTTTGGCCGAGACGAGTTGTATCAGTTCGCTTGTCGGAGGCGTCGTTGGTTACACAGTTTCTTGTAAGCCGCACCGACGCTGCCTTTGCCCCGCCCTCGCCTGCAGTTTTTTTTTAAAGTTTTTCGAAAAGCTTTCAACTGCCTTGTTCAGGAGCCTTCCAAGCCGCGCCGAACCAACCTCGTTCAGGTGCAGGCCATCATCGCGAAACAGGTATGGACGCTCATTGAAGTGTTGCTGATGGTTTTGTGAACACTACGCCTTCATCGTTACATAGCTGCTTTAGACTACTGTTGACGGTGTACGCTTTGCTGTTAAACCCGGCGAACGTATTGACTCTCGATAGAATCCCAAAGACGATGATGTGAGGGGCCTTTGTTTTGTATTTCCTAATGACTTGACGGTATTTTGATAGCGGGTCCTGAGATCGAGTTGACTGAACGTCGTTAGTTCCCGCATGGATCAGATACACTGTGTCTTCCTTCGCGCTTACTGAAACAGCATCGACAGCTGATTTAATATCGTCCAGTCCGGCTCCAGGTATACACAAACGCTTCCGGGTCGATGTATTACGGCCGCAAACCTCCGTAAGTTGGCCCCTGACCAGACTGTCGCCTACTAAGTTGACTCTAGTAGTCAGTCTGTCCATGCCATAAAATAGCGTCTGGTTCGTACAAACGACAGCTTGGAGAATGGTCTTGTGAGTTCTTTTGGAAGGACATGAGGTACAAGAGGGAGCGTGGGCGCGTTTGATGTGGTATCAGAAGTGGAGGAGGAGGAAGAGGTCGTGTTGGAGGTGGAAGGGGAAGATGGAGTGGTGGTGGTGAGGATGGGAGAGGAGTCGAGGGTACCGGTGGTGTTGGAGGAAGAGGGAGCGGAGAGGGTAGAGGCAAAGCCATCTCTATATAGAGATGGCTTTGGTAGAGGTGTCGGAAGAGGGAGGGGGAGTGTTTGTGAAGTCTACTTGTAAGCAGGTAGGGAGGGAGGTGGATGGGGTAGGGAGGGAGGTGGAAGGAGTAGGGAGGGTGGAGGCGGGTTGAAACTTGAGATTGGCTCAAAATATGAGTACAAGGTTGAGGAACATAAAAACATAAGAACGTAAGGAGTCTGCATGAGACCGGTTGGCCTATACAAGGCAGCTCCTGTAATCCTAACCCCACCTTACCTCACTATCCATGACTTTATCTTACCTATTCTTGAATGTAGTTATGGCATTCGCACCCACAACATGGCTGTCAATCCTGTTCCATTCATCTACCACTCTATAGGTGAACCAATTCTTGCCTATGTCTTTGCTGAATCTGAATTTGTCTAATTTAAAACCATTGCTACGTGTCCTACCTGGCTCTACCAAAATCTTATTGACATACCCTTTATTAAAGCCTTTCTAGTGAGTGTAAATTTAAATGCTTCAGTCTATCTTCATAAGGCAAATTTCTCACCCCCTGTATCCCTCTTCCTCCAACACCACCGGTACCCTCGACTCCTCTCCTATCCTCACCTTCACTACTCCATCTACCCCTTCCACCTCCAACACGACCTCTTCCCCCTCCTCTACTTCTGATACCATCTTGACATCTATTCTATAGTAGGGGGACCAGAACTGAACTGCATAATCGAGATGAGATCTAACTAGTACTAAGTAAAGTTTTAGGATGACTTCAGCGCTCCTATTGCTTACGCTCCTAGAGATGAAACCCAGTACTCTGTTCGTCCGATTGTTAGCCTGAATGCATTGGGCCCTAGGTCATCGCTCACTAGGACTCCTAAGTCTCTCTCACAGCTAGACCCACTTAGAGAAGTGTCATTTAAGGAGTAATTGTGTGAGGGGTTACTCCTACCTACACTCAGAATGCTACACTTCCCGACATTGAATTCCATCTGCCACTTCCCTGCCCAATCATATAGTATGTCAAGCTCATCCTGGAGAACGCTAGCGTCCCTATCTGACTGGATTACTCTACCGATCTTGGTATCATCTGCGAACTTACTGACATCACTACTAATTCCTGTGTCCAAGTCATTAATGTAAATAATTAAAAGCAACGGACCCAGCACTGACCCCTGTGGGACTCCACTTGTGACACTGCCCCATTCAGATTTTTTACCATTAATTTGCACTCTCTGCTTCCTACCACTAAGCCACGCCCTGATCCAGTTCAAAACTTTCCCATCTACACCGTGAACCTGTAATTTCAGTATTAAACGGTGATGAGGAACTTTGCCGAACGCTTTACTGAAATCTAGATGTAATATGTCATAGTTTTCATCTCGGTCAACCGCTTCGATTACTTTAGTGAAGAAGGACAACTGGTTAGTAAGGCAAGACCTACCCTTCGTGAACCCATGCTGTGAATCATGAATTAAATTATGCTTCTCTAGATGGTCCCGGATGCTCCCGGCTATAATTGACTCCAACATCTTTCCTACAACTGATGTTAAGCTAATTGGGCGATAATTTCATGTGGCACACTTGTCTCCCTTTTTGAAAATCGGCGTCATATTAGCTACTTTCCACTGGTTGGGCACATACCCAGAATTTACCGACATCTTAAAGATATCGGTAAGTGGGCCACTGAGGACCTCCTTGTATTCTTTCAGAACCCGTGGGAATACTTCGTCTGGGCCCGGCGACTTGTTTTTCTTCAACCTACCAATCTCATCCTGGACTACTTGCCTAGTAATGATCACATCCCACAACTTGTCGTTCTCTTCGCCCTCATATACCTGAATTCTCTCCGGAATGGTCGTTAGGTTTTCCTGCATGAAAACTGAGACGAAATAGTCATTCAACATTTTACTCATATCTTCTCCATTCTCATCGAGCTCACCTGTGTTTGTTTTCAACGGTCCGATTCTCTCCCTTGTTTTCGTTCTGTACAATTTGAAAAAGCCCTTGTGATCGCTCTTGGCCTCGTTGGCTACCCTAATCTCTTAATTTCTCTTTGCTAGGCAGGTGTTCCTCTTCACCGACCTGGCTATTTCAACATACCTAGCCCTGAGGTGGGTTTCTTCGTTCTTTATTTTCCTATAAATTCCTCTCTTCAAGCCAATCTCATGTTTGAGTCTGCAGGTCATCCATTTAGGGTCGTTATTTTCCTTCCTACGTGCTCGGTAAGGGATATGCTGTCTCTGACCTCTGCTACTACGCTAACTAAATTGTTGTAGGTCATTTCTACATGGTTCCCCTGCCTTTCCGGTTCCAGCTCTGAGATCCGTCCCTCATCTAGCCCCAAAGTTCCCCAATTTACCTCCTCAAGGTGTCATCTGAGCCCCTCACAATCGGCTCTTCTAAAGTCTGGCACCAACACAGGGTTGAGTTCGTGGGTCACCTCCCAGGCTAATTTAAACCTAATTTCCTTGTGATCACTGCCACCTAATTCTCCCCCAAACATCTAGCTCATTGATCATACTCTGATTGTTAGTTAAAACCAAGTCTAGGATGTTGTTTCCCCTGGTGGGCTCAGTTATTGTCTGCTTGAGAAAATTATCTTGTACTACTTTCAGAAAATCCTCAGATTCTAGATCACCTACCACGCCTTCCCAATCTATATTCCTAAAGTTAAAATCCCCAATTATGCAGACAGTTTTACTCCCGCACGCGCTGCCAACTTCTTGTAATAATATATTAGTGTCCTGCCTGCTAAGGTTGGGTGTCCTGTAAAGAACCCCAAGAGTTAGTTTGTTTTTCCCTATATGGACGTCCACCCAAACTGATTATGGGTCTCCATTTGTTTGAACAGAATTGTCAGCGGAACATTTAAGCCAAATTTGTGCCATGATATAAACCCCCAAAATAGATGATACATAAATACACAAATGCGTTGATATATATTATGAAATGGTTTGTCTGAGGGGTAAATTTTTTTTCATTATTCTCGCTTAGAGGGACCTTAAGAAACATGATCCCCGCAGCTACCGGGTTAACATAGAGTGCCACCCCCCTCCCCTCCTTCCCTTTCTATCTTTGTGAAACATATGATAACCATCTATTTCATACTCCGACATGAAGTTTTTGTTTGCAGTATCCACCCATGTTTCCGTGATAGCTATAATGTCTAATTTCTCGACACATGCTTTCGACCTCAGTATATCTATCTTGTTTCTGAGACTCCTACTGTTGGTGTAATAAGCCGTTAGACAATCCTTTGTTACATCCTTTTGTTGAGAGGAGTAGGAGTAGGAAGTGCGGGGATTGACGTAACAATTTCCCATTACAAGGCATTTGAGCGTTTCAAGTCATCGTTCAAGTGAAGTGCTTGAATACATGAGTCCAAGACATAGTACCTACATTTAGAATCGCTGGTTTGGAAGTGGAGAGCGGCGAATTTCTGTGAACAATTACCGCAATTGAAATATTTGGACGGCATGGTTATTTTGTTATTTACTGCAGCAAGACCATATAACGGTAAACTTTACAATTAAGATGAATTTATAAGCCTATGTTGAACACCTGGAAGGATTTAGGGGTTGGGTCGAGTCCCGCGGGAGAGATAATTAGTTTGACGGTAGAGAGGGTTGTTTAATTATGATATATTTAATTATTTATTGGTAACAAAAGTAGCCGTCTGCAAGACAGTAATGCCGTGTTGCAAAAGTTGTGAATAGTTTTCTTGCAAAGGAAACGAGGTTTGCGTTTAAATGAATGGCTTGAGTCTTAGTGTGAGTTTAAGGAGTGCCGCCTCTCGGGCCCACTCGTGTTTTAAAATTCTATGGGTGATTAATAAACTTTTCCTCCTTTTAAAACAGGTGTGCTGGTACTCGTCAAGATTTACACCCCTACGTTAGTGACACATAATCTCTACGTTAGTAACAAACAAGAAATTCAGTCTTTCACTGGGTGCTATGTTGGGTTGTGTAAATGTAATACTAGTGAGAACAGACAGTAAGGCACAAATAGTTGATATGTAACTTCTCCGCTCGTAGCAGTAGCACGTGTAGGTCGCACAGTCTAGGTAGTCATCTCAATAGTAGAGTAACCCTCCCAACACTTCAGACACTAGTTAGACGCGTCAGAGCACTGAGTTAGACGTTAATTACGTTGAATGGCACGAACTGAAACAAGTAGCACTAATTGAAACAAGTAAACAAAAACATGGACGTTAAAATGTATCACACAGGGAGTCGATTCACAAAACAAGGCGTCGGTTCACAAAAAAACAAGGTGCGTAGAGCAGTGTAGGTTGTGGGTGCCGTCCCTTTGCGGAGGTCAGAAGTGACTGAGGAGGTGAGAAGTGACCGAACATCAAAGAGAGTCTGGATCTTCTTGGCAGCAACACGGAGTTTGCGCAGAAGATTAATCCAGAGCATGCCTTGACGAGCTCGTGTCTCGTCTCCGCCACCCTCGCGGTCCCCAAGAGAAGGGGGTGGATGAGTTCGCGTCAAGGAAGCTCTTCTGCCCGAATAGGCCTGTCAAAAGTACTGGATGCCATATACTTATGATGGAAAAGTCGTTGTCCTGCGCTCTCACCCACCACGGAGCCCATCAAGGGAAGGCTGAACGTTAGGCCCATAAGCCCAAGAGCCCAAGGGGAAGCAGGAGACCATATACAGCCACCACCTGATACAGGGGTGGTAGTTTGGCTCATGGTCACACAGACCAGCCGATTGACCTCTCCCAGCTTGGAGAGGTCGCCCGTTTTAGCCCGAATTAGGGACAAAATCGGTGTTGCTAGCCGCATCACACGACTACGGCATCGTTCAACCACTAGGACTACCGTATTCCATCTTTCAGGAGCCAAACAAAACAAACATGTGGGAGGATTAAGGATAAGGGCGCACCAATAAGTCATCAGGGCTTGGCACGTCCAATGGAGAGGAGGCCATGTCTAACTGCGCTCATCTCCCTGAAAAAGTCTATTTATTGCAGGAAATAATCTGTATACATAAATAAGGACAAGACAGAGAATGAAATTGCAGATTTCACAAATATTATTGCACACACACGACTGTACGTTATATATATATATATATATATATATATATATATATATATATATATATATATATATATATATATATATATATATATATATATATATATATATATATATATATATATATATATATTTATTCATTCATTTATTTTTACAGCAAAGGAGATAGTTCAAGGGCGTAAAGAAAAATATTATAAAAAAGCCCGCTACTTACTGCTCCTGAATAGAGGTCAAAGGAGTGGCCAAAAAGAAAGGTCAATTTCGGGAGGAGAGGTGTCCTGATACCCTCCTCTTGAAAGAGTTCATGTCGTAGGCAGAAGGAAATACAGATGAAGGAAGATTGTTCCAGAGTTTATCAACGTGAGGGATGAAAGAGTGAAGATGCTGGTTGACTCTTGCATAAGGGGTTTGGACAGTATAGGGAAGAGCATGAGTAGAAAGTCGTGTGCAGCGGGGCCGCGGGAGGGGGGGGGAGGCATGCAGTTAGCAGGTTCAGAAGAGCAGTCAGCATGAAAATATCACAAAGAAACACAAAGGAAGAACAAACAACAGCAGACCTGCTGGTCCTTACGAGGCTGTTTGTGACAAGCTACACTAACTATCTAATCAAAGGTGGAAGATGAAGGACAGCAAAGGCGAAGGCTCCTCCCAGCCCCCCCATCCCTCCAGCCAAAGCTGGCAGGAAAGGAAAAAGAACCATGCAGCATGGAAAAACTGCATGGAAATTATGTAGGAAAGAGAAAAGACCTACCATCACTGCTACCACTAACCGGGCGATAAAAGCGGACAAAGACACCAGTATTCGAAAGAACTTAATGAGTAAGATCTTAGTTGCTGGTTGGATTCAAAATACTTGTCTAATCTATTCTTGAAGGCCGTAACTGTTGTACTATCAACGGCATCACAGGGAAGAGAGTTCCAAACAGTAACAACTCGATTGAAGAAGAGGTGTTTAGCTTCGTGCGACGATAATCTTTTACCACTTATCTTCAAATTGTGATTTCTTCTTGTTCTATTTGATCGATCAATTGTAAAATAATCTTCCGCATTAATATCACTGAATCCTTTGAACATTTTAAACACCTATATTAGATCGCCTGGCATTCTTCGTTTTGATAGACTGAATAAATTTACTTCTTTAAGCCTTTGTTCATATGATAAATTTTTCAACCTAGGAATCATCTTTGTTACTCTTCGTTGAACCCGTTCCAACTTTTCTATCTCTTTTCTGTAGTAGGGAGACCAAAACTGTACACAGTACTCTAGAAGGGGTCGAACCAATGAATTATACAGTTTTAATATTACTTTTTCCGATTTATTATTAAAGACTCGTCCGATGAAGCCAACCCATTTGTGTGCAGTTTTAACTACCTCTGAACAATGCTGACCGGGCTTTAAGTCGCTTGATATAGTGATTCCAAGATCCTTTTCTTTACTTACTGCAGAAAGTTGTTGGCCATTCATTACGTACCGAACGCGATTGTTATTTTTTCCGATGTGCAACACTTTACATTTGTCAACATTAAATTTCAGTTGCCATTGATTGGCCCAATGTGCAAGTCGATCTAGATCTGATTGTAAAGCTTCTTCGTCGAGTGTCGCAGTTACTTTACTAGCAATTTTTGTGTTATCAGCAAATTTTGATACTTTGCAAGTGAGCCCATCATCGATATCATTAACATAAATTAAGAAGAGCATGGGGCCAAGCACTGATCCTTGAGGTACGCCGCTTCTGACGTCGAGCCAGTTAGATGTAACACCGTTTAGAACTATTCTCTGTTTCCGCTCAGAGAGCCAGTCCACAAGCCAATTGTGAATGTTACCCGAGATACCGTGCGCCAATAGTTTGCTGAGCAATCGTTGGTGGGGGACCTTATCAAATGCCTTTTGAAAATCCAGATATATGATATCTACTGATCTGCTTTCATCGAACACCTCAAAAATATAATGAAAAAAATCAAGTAAGTTACTTAAACACGAACGTTTACTACGGAAGCCATGTTGCGAATTATTTATCATATTATTTTCCTCGAATAATTTCACCATATTGTCGCGAATGATAGTCTCCATTAACTTACAAACAATCGATGTCAGGCTAATTGGTCGATAGTTTCCTGGATGAGACTCGTCCCCCTTTTTGAAAATTGGTGTGACATTTGCAAGTTTCCAATCTGACGGAACTTTTCCAGCTGTTAAAGATTTATTGAATATAATGGAGAGCGGTTTACAGATTTGATGTTTGATTTCTTTTAAGACCCTAGGGGTAATTTTGTCTGGACCAGGAGCTTTGTTTACTTTAATCTTTTCAATTATGCGTAAAATGTCACTTTCTACGATGAGCACGCCACTTAACATCTTTTCGGTCCTTCTAACCTCCGGTGGTTGAGGTGATAAACAATCTTCGTCGGTAAATACGGATGCGAAAAAGTTATTTAGGATTGTAGCCATTTCATTTTCATCGTTCGTGTGGTTTCCATTATCATTAGCAAGCGGTCCGATACCACAAGTGAGTGACTTTTTATTATTTACATAGCTAAAAAGTTCTTTAGGATTAAATTTACTCGTTTCTGCTATATATTGTTCAAGATTTTTCTTGCTTCGTTTTATTAATTTCTTGGTTTCGCCTCACTCTGAGTTGATATGTATCTACTGTATACACGTTTTTTAAGAGATAGGCTATTTTGAATTTCGTTATTCCACCATTTGGGTTTCTTCTTAAAAGCTGAACGTCTGTTTCGATAGGGTACGCATATGCTTATGGCATTGTTCAATATTGTGGTGAAGGCCCCCCAAGATTTATCAATATCTGTTTCCGCCGAGATTTCAGTCCAGTCAGAATTATTTAGAATTGATCGGAGTCTTACGAAATTCGCTCTCTGATAAGTAGGCACCTTTTCTTTACTAGGAGTTACTTTACTTTCTTTCATATTGATGCTGAATGTAATTGTTCGGTGATCGCAAGAACAAAAAATTGGACCAACATTTACTTCGTTAACTAGATCAGCTGTCGTTGAAAAGATAAGGTCAAGTATATTATTTTCCCGAGTCGGTTCTTGAACGTGTTGATGTAAATCACTTTCTAG
Source organism: Eriocheir sinensis (assembly GCF_024679095.1). Taxonomy (NCBI): domain Eukaryota; kingdom Metazoa; phylum Arthropoda; class Malacostraca; order Decapoda; family Varunidae; genus Eriocheir; species Eriocheir sinensis. The sequence continues at coordinate 2,468,926 of NC_066512.1, forward strand.
TAAATTTGTGTACAGGTCGAGCCCTGTGTGACAGTTCAACGGTTCACCCCATCTTTTCACTGGCAAGTTAAAGTCCCCAACAATTACTGCCTCGCAACTGCTACTTGTTTCTAATAATAATTCACTTAATGCGTGGTCGATATCAAGAGTCTGCCTTGGCGGTCTGTAGGTAAGTCCAATTACTATTTTACGAGATTTGTTTTTAATTTCAATGAAGACCGTGTCTACATTGGTTATAATATCTATTTTCACGACTACTGGATGGAGAGAGTTGTGGATACAAAAGATAACGCCTCCACCCTGTCTGTTCTCTCTTTCATGACTAAAGATGGTATAACCCGGTAATCTATATTCCGCAATGAAATCTCTATTTAATGTGTCTATCCAAGATTCTGTGACTCCGATGATGTGATAATGATTTGTAGCTGCGAGGACTTCTAAGTCTTCAAATTTGGTACGTAGGTTACGAGCGTTTACATAGCAAGCTTTAATGTGATTCGAGTCGGGGGTTTTGCGGGTTGAGTACTTCCTTACGGTGGAGCTGCTGGTGTTCTCGCCTCCGCGTTTTTTGGCTTTCGAAGAGCCACTTGGTCACAGAGCAGCCTCCCGAAACGGGCTGCTTCAACAGGGTTTAAGTGGATGCCATCAGGAAGGAACAAGTCTGAATCGTAGTAAAAATTGTTCCACAAGTTAGCGAACTGGACGTTTTCTTGTGAGCAAAGGGACTGAAGTCTGTTGTTTGTGCTGAAGATAGAAAGAGAGGCAACATGGCGGCGGAATTTAAGAGGTAGAAGGCTATCAGTATGAGGGGGAGAGCTGCTGAGAGGAAGAGCCTTTGACTCCACTCTGTCAAGGAGAGATGTGTGAGTGGAGCTCCCAACACATGAGATGCATACTCCATACAAGGGCGGACAAGGCCCCTGTAAATAAATAGAAACTCTGCGGGGGAGAAGAACTAGCGGAGACAGTACAAAACGCCCAACCTTGAGGAATTTGATTTAGTAAGAGAAGAGATATGAAGTTTCCAGTTGAGATTTTGAGTTAAGGATAGACCGAGGATGTTTAGTGTTGAAGAAGGTGATAGATGAGTGTTGTCAAAGAATAGGGGATAGTTGTTTGGAAGATTGTGTCGAGTGGATAGGTGGAGAAACTGTTTTTTTGAGGCGTTGAAGGACACCAGGTTCCTCTTGCCCCAATCGGGAATAATAGTAAGGTCTGAGGCTAAGCGTTCTGTTGCCTCCAGCCTTGAATCGTCAAGTTCCTGAAGGGTGGGTCTTCTATTAAAAGAAGTTGAGTAATGCAGAGTGGAGTCATCGGCGTAAGAATGGATAGGACAGTTCGTTTTGGAAAGATCATCAATGAACAACAGAAAGAGAGTGGAAGATAGGACAGAACCCTGTGGGACACCACTGTTAATAAGTTTAGGGGAAGAACAGTGACCGTCTACCACAGCAGAAATAGAACGGTCAGAAAGGAAACTGGAGATAAAGCTACAGAGAGGATAGAGGCCGTAGGAGGGTAGTTCGGAAAGCAAAGATTTGTGCCAGACCCTATCAAAAGCTTTTGATATGTCCAGCGCAATAGCAAAGGTTTCACCGAAACGGTTAAGAGAGGATGACCAAGAGTCGGTTAGGAAGACAAGAATATCACCAGTAGAACGCCCCTTGCGGAACCCATACTGGCGATCAGATAGAAGGTCAGAAGTGGAAAGGTGCTTTTGAATCTTCCGGTTAAGGATTGATTCAAAAGCTGTAGACAGACAAGAAAGTAAAGCTATAGGACGGTAGTTTGAGGAATTGGAATGGTCACCCTTCTTAGACGAAGGCTATATGAAAGCATACTTCCAACAGGAAGGAAAGGTAGATGTTGACAGGCAGAGGCGAAAGAGTTTGACCAGGCAGGGTGACAGCACGAAGGCACAGTTTTTAAGGACAATAGGAGGCGCTCCATCAGGTCTATAAGCCTTCTGAGGATTGAGGCCAGAGAGGGCATAGAAAACATCATTTTGAAGAATCTTTATAACAGGCATAAAAGTCAGAGTGGTGAGTAGGAGGAATATGCCCTGACTCGTCCAGAGTGGAGTTTTTAGAGAAAGTTTGAGAAAAGAGTTCAGCCTTAGAAATAGATGAGACGGCAGTGTTATATATATATATATATATATATATATATATATATATATATATATATATATATATATATATATATATATATATATATTTTTTTTTACAGCAAAGGAGACAGTTCAAGGGCACACAAAAATCAAACATTAATAAAAAAAAAGCTCGCTACTCACTGCTCCTAAAAAGAATCCAAAGAGGTGGCCGAAAGATAGGTCAATTTCGGGAGGAGAGGTGTCCTGATACCCTCCTCTTGAAAGAGTTTAAGTCGTAGGCAGGAGGAAATACAGATGAAGGAAGAGTGTTCCAGAGTTTACCAGCGTGAGGGATGAAAGAGTGAAGATGCTGGTTAACTCTTGCATAAGGGCTTTGGACAATATAGGGATGAGCATGAGTAGAAAGTCGAGTGCAGCGGGGCCGCGGGAGGGGGGGAGGCATGCAGTTAGCAAGTTCAGAAGAGCAGTCAGCGTGGAAATATCGATAGAAGATAGAAAGAGAGGCAACATTGCGGCGGAATTTAAGAGGTAGAAGACTATCAGTATGAGGAGGAGAGCTGATGAGACGAAGAGCCTTAGCCTCCACTCTGTCCAGAAGAGCTGTGTGGTGGAGCCCCCCACATGAGATGCATACTCCATACGAGGGCGGACAAGGCCCCTGTATATGGACAGCAACTGTGCAGGGGAGAAGAACTGGCGGAGACGGTACAGAACGCCCAGCCTCGAGGAAGCTGATTTAGTAAGAGATGAGATATGAAGTTTCCAGTTGAGATTTTGAGTTAAGGATAGACCGAGGATGTTTAGTGTTGACGAAGGTGATAACTGGGTGTTGTCAAAGAATAGGGGATAGTTGTTTGGAAGATTGTGTCGAGTGGATAGGTGGAGAAACTGTGTTTTTGATGCGTTGAAGGACACCAGGTTCTTCTTGCCCCAATCGAAAATAATAGTAAGGTCTGAGGCTAAGCGTTCTGCAGCCTCCAGCGTTGAGTCGTTAAGTTCCTGTAGGGTGGGTCTTCTATTAAAAGAAGTTGAGTAATGCAGAGTGGAATCATCGGCGTAGGAATGGATAGGACCGTTCGTTTTGGAAAGAAGATCATCAATGAACAACAGAAAAAGAGTGGGAGATAGGACAGAACCCTGTGGGACACCACTGTTAATAGATTTAGGGGAAGAACAGTGACCGTCTACCACGGCAGAAATAGAACGGTCAGAAAGGAAACTGGAGATAAAGCTACAGAGAGGATAGAGGCCGTAGGAGGGTAGTTTAGAAAGCAAAGATTTGTGCCAGACCCTATCAAAAGCTTTTGATACGTCCAGCGCAATAGCAAAAGTTTCACCGAAACGGCTAAGAGAGGATGACCAAGAGTCAGTTAAGAAGGCTAGGAGATAACCAGTAGAACGCCCCTTGCGGAACCCATACTGGTGATCAGATAGAAGGTCAGAAGTGGAAAGGTGCTTTTGAATCTTCCGGTTAAGGATTGATTCAAAAGCTTTAGATAGACAAGAAAGTAAAGCTATAGGACGGTAGTTTGAGGGATTGGAGCGGTCACCCTTCTTAGGCACAGGCTGTATGAAGGCATACTTCCAGCAAGAAGGAAAGGTAGATATTGACAGGCAGAGGCGAAAGAGTTTGACCAGGCAGGGTGACAGCTCGGAGGCACAGTTCTTAAGGACAATAGGAGGCACTCCATCAGGTCCATAAGCCTTCTGAGGATTGAGGCCAGAGAGGGCATAGAAAACATCATTTTGAAGAATCTTTATAACAGGCATAAAGGAGTCAGAGGGGGAATGAGTAGGAGGAATATGCCCAGAATCGTCCAGAGTGGAGTTTTTATCGTCTATTGCTGCCAATGTTGAAATATTCGTGGTGTTAGGTTATTAATAAATAATAACCCATAGCCGTAAGGGCGTAAGATTAAGTGTTATCCAGAGCAAGGGATGTCAGTTGTGGCGAGTGCTGGCATCTTGCCCACCGGGCGACCCAGGGCGCGCGAACCAGCGAACGTTCGGGCCAGCCCTCTTGTGGTGACCTAGTTGCTGGGTGGACGCGCCTTCTCCCTCTCCTGCACCACGTGTTTACATCGTGGTGGTCTTCCTACCACCTGCAGGCATTCACAAGTCAGGCGACTGTGTGCTTCAGGTCAGGGAAGCCCTGGGAGGTTACGAGGGACGTGTTTGCTGTGTGGAGCACCTTGGGAGGTTACGAGAGGCGGCGTGTGGCTGGATCCAGGACTTCATCGTGGGCGTTGAGGACCAGGTGGCATCCGCGGGCGGCCTCCGGCGCGCCCATCTACAGCTAAGTATAGAGTTCGTGCCTAAGGTATTTTAAGCCAGTTAGCTAGGGAGCTGTGTGCCTGGATATATTAATTATTCCTCATTTCCAGCAGAGTTTTCATTGTTGTGTTAAATAAACTTAAGAGCAGGTTCAACTGGTCTTTGCTTACCCCTATGAGAGTGTGATTGCTCAAAATAAGGGACGAGAAGGCGCTGTGAGTCTGAGAACTCAATTAATCAGATTTTTATTTTTTATTTTTTTATTGCTGAGAAAAAATCGAGATTTTCACAAGTCCAAACCTTTTCAAGAACCCCACATTAAATGGCGCCCGAATGGAGTAACCTGACCTCACACTCCATAGGAGAAGTATTGGCTGTTAGGCTCGTGAAGTATTTATCTAGCAAGATCACAGTGGAAACAGGAAGCGGCAGAAATAGGAATACATATTCAGAGAGCAGGAGAAAGAGAGGGAAAAGGAGAAAGAGAGAGAAAAGGAGAAAGGGAGAGAAAAGGAGAAAGGGAGAGAGAGAGAGAAAGAGAAAGGGAGCAACACCAGCTAGAATTACGGAAACTAGAAGCTGAGAGAGAGAGAGAGAGAGAGAGAGAGAGAGAGAGAGAGAGAGAGAGAGAGAGAGAGAGAGAGAGAGAGAGAGACATGCGGTACAAATAGCCGAGCTACAGGCGGCGAATAATGGGAATGGTGATGCCCACTCTCATAAAAATAAAGTAGTTTCCCCAAAGCTAAAGCTTAATCATTTCGAGGAAGGTGACAAGATTGAGATATTTATAGCGCGGTTTGAGGAAGCTGTAAATCTAATGCAGTATGATGAGGTAACCAAGCGTGTACAGTTCATGAGGCTTTTTGAAGGTAAAGCTTTGGAGGTGATTCATAGATTGGATAAGGACTCTCGTGAGTATAAGGATATGAAGGAGGCATTATTAGCAGCTTATGGAATGTCAGTTGATGATTTAAAGAAACAGTTTTCCTCTGCCTGCATAAATGACGATGAGACAGCAATTCAATTTGCTGCTCGCCTCAAAGGGTACTTAGAAGAATGGCTCAAGAAAGACGGTGCTGAGGAAGCAGTAGGTGCGAAGGATCTAATTGCAGGCGCAGTACGTAAAATTCTGCCCAGATGAATTAGTCACGAGGCACAAAATAGACAAGGTGAGGAAATTGGAAGATATGAAGGAAATTGCTAATTCCTGTTTTGAGGCATGCGGTGGGACGAAAAAGCCTGTAGTTAAAAGCAGTAACATGCAGAGTGATGGCTTTGGAAGAATGATGGCTTCAGGCGTCGCCACCACCGGTGCGATTAGCCGCCAGTGGCCTTGAGCCGAAAGTAACCAGAATTATGCACCGCGTCCGAAGACTGGAAATTATGGGCAGCGACCGAATCAGGGTAACTTCTCCAAGTGGCACAAAAATGCTGCAGTAAGGCAGGAAGGTGTAACGCAGCTTGGGAATTTTGGTAGGAAGCAGGATGTGCCTTCCGTGAATGGCCAGTATCGCGATGAAGCGCAGAATCAATGACTATTGGCCGGAGCAGCCACAAATCAGTAGGATGATCGGTTGAACTTGAGTAAATGTTGGGTAGGAGACTGAGAGGTTACGGTGATGAGGGATAGTGGTTCTACCATTTGTACAATGAGGCACAGCTTAGCTAGGAGCCATGAATTCACAGGCGAACGGAGAGAAATATGGCTGTTGAATAGCGCGCCAGTGATAGCTCCTGAAGTCAAGATAAAAGTCAAGTCACCTTATTACACAGGCTGGATCATGGCGGTGACACTCGAAACACCGCTCCATGATTTAGTGATTGGCAACATTCCCGGAGCTACTAACGGGGTGAGTAAAAATGCCGTCACTCAAACACCTAACGCGGTGTTGGATCCAGATGATTTTTGGGAAAGTGAAAGGCTACCAGTGAAAAGTGACACGAGCCGCTGTTTAGCGTAAGAGTACTGTTAGGCCTCTCATGGTTACATCTCCTGGATATTTAACTAACAGCGAGGACGTAAGGAAGGAGGTGGAGTATGACGCCACCCTGCAGGGCGTACGTAAGGTTTTATCTGGCTTTTGCTTACGCTATGAGAGATGTGACTGGTCAGATATTTAATAATAATAATAAGGACTAGAGGGACTGTGAGTCTGATAACTCAATTTTCAGTTTTTTAATTTTTTGTTTTTGTTTTATTGCTGAGAATTTACGGGATTTTCGGAAGTCCAGACCTTTCAAGAACTCCACACTTTCTTTCTCTTTCTTTCTCTTTCTTTTTCTTCCTCTCTTTTTTCTTTCTTTTTCTTTCTATTGCTTTCTATCTTTCCCTACCCGTCTTTCTTTTTCTCTTCCTGTCTCTCTATATTTTTTTATTCTAATTCTTTCTTTCTCATTTTCTTTTTCTTCTTTATTTATTTCATTCTTTCTTACTATTTTTTTTCTTTTTCTTTCTTTTTTTCTTTGTCTCTCTCTTTATTGCTTCATTACTCTTTTTCATTTTTGTTTCTCTAACTTTTTATTTTTTCTCTTTCTCTGTCTTTCTCTTTCTTTCTTTCTTTATCTTTTTAGCTTTATTTCTTTATTTGTCTTTCATCCTTTCTCATTTTCTTTCTTTTTCGCTTTTTCTTTTTTCGCTTTTTTTTTACGCTCTCTCTCTCTCTCTCTCTCTCTCTCTCTCTCTCTCTCTCTCTCTCTCTCTCTCTCTCTCTCTCTCTCTCGCACCTGTACGGGTGCCCTGCGCATTACTCATCAAGGTCAAAATCAAGATCATTATTTCTCATTCTTTCCTTCTATCTCTCTCTTTCTCTATTTATTTTCTCCTCTTTTTTCCTATTTCATTCTCTTTTTTCTCATTCTTCCTCTTTCTATCTTTCTCTCTTTTTTTATCTTCCTGTCTCTGTCTCTTTCTTTCTATATGTTTTTTCATTCTAATTCTTTCTTTCTCATTCTCTTTCTCTTTTTTTCTTTCTCTATAATTTTTCTTCCTCTAACTTTTTTCTTTCATTTTCTTTCATTTTTTCTTTCTATCTTTCCCTCTTTTTTTTCATTTTCTCTTCCTGTCTTTCTCTTTCTGTCTATATATTTTTCATTCTAATATTATTATTTTTTTCTCATTTTCTTTCTTTCTCTTCTTCCATTCTTTCTTTTTGTTCTTTCTCACATTATTTATTTATTTCTCTTTATATATATATTTTTTCTTTCTTTTTCTATATATTTTTTCTTTCTTTTTTTCTTTGTCTTTATTTCTTTATTACTCTTTATTTCTCTTTTTTTCTATCTTTGTTTCTCCATCTTTCTCTTTCTTGTGTTGTTACTGATTGTAGAAAAGAAATAAGTGAGGGGTACAGGGGAAAAGAGAGAGAGAGAGAGAGAGAGAGAGAGAGAGAGAGAGAGAGAGAGAGAGAGAGAGAGAGAGAGAGGCTGACCTCACATTCTCATCAGAATAAATTTTTGGGCCATTAAGATGGGGACAAGGAGGGGCGGGGAAGGCAGGTATGGGGAGAGTGAGGTGGCTATGGACGATGAATTGGTAAAAAAAATATGAAAAGATTAGAAAAACGGAGAGCCCAGCTCAGATGTTAAAGTGACAATGGCTGTGAATGTACCTACTAGAAAGTATTTTTTTGTGATGTGTCTGTTAATTGTGGTGTGTGTAGTGAGTTTCAGGATGATCCAGTTATCTCCTCACTCCTTCTCACAAGCACACCATCTCTCCTCTTCATGCTAGAACTGGTTTTCATCACCCTATGATGCCCCCTAACCCCCCCCCAAAAAAAAAAAATAAGGGGCTCATAGGCTATGCATATCGACATTTTATTTTAAATAGCTATATGCTATTTTCCGTTAATTTACTGATGAATCACTGCATGAGGGCTATTTATTGGTCCTTCACTTCACTTACTTCATAGGAGATCGCTGTACTGTATTCAATGATGTTTTCCTATGAGAGAATAAAACAATATGCCCTCCCGTGCTGGAAAATAATGGGAGGACAGTTAGGAACAATCGACCAGATCCGTGAACCTTAATGTCCTCCTTTTTGTATGTAAACAAAACGGGCGCGTGAGAATCGGAGGATGCGGCGGAACGCGACACCGTGAACCTTAATGTCCTCCTTTTTGTATGTAAACAAAACGGGCGCGCGAGAATCGGAGGATGCGGCGGAACGCGACACCGTGAACCTTAATGTCCTCCTTTTTGTATGTAAACAAAACGGGCGCGCGAGAAAAGGAGGATACGGCGGAACGCGACACCGTGAACCTTAATGTCCTCCTTTTTGTATGTAAACAAAACGGGCGCGCGAGAAAAGGAGGATACGGCGGAATGCGACACCGGTAGACATTCTTGGTGGAGCCTAATGATCGGTCCAGCCCGTTATGGCGCAGGCAAGTGTTTATTGTGAGTCCATCTTGCTTGGTTCATGCTGTCTCCCAGAGCTCACCTTTGA
>NC_066512.1:2482762-2517106 GCF_024679095.1 Eriocheir sinensis
TATATATATATATATATATATATATATATATATATATATATATATATGTGTGTGTGTGTGTGTGTGTGTGTGTGTGTATAATAATAATAATAATAATAATAATAATAATAATAATAATAAATGGTTTATTCTTTCGTTGGCAGTCATAAAGCTGAAAATACACAAAAAATACAATACAATGAGTTTCATGTGATGAGTAATGAGGGAAGTGTGTGTGTGTGTGTGTGTGTGTGTGTGTGTGTGTGTGTGTGTGTGTGTGTGTGTGTTGGGGTGGAGGGATTATGTGATCATGGAGGTGTTACTGGCCCTCGCAAGTGTCGGTATCGCTCTAAGCCGATATCTGTCCGTCCGAGCTCTGACCGGGACTAGAATATTGTGGTGTCTTGTGGGTCCTGTGGGGGAGGGATGGCGGGTGGAAGCAGGTCTCTATGGCAGTGGTTGTAAAGGAGGGACTTGCCGAATTTGGTTAGGTTTATGTGGTATCAGTCCTGAAGGGTTGGCAGATTCAGCTGGGTGAGTGCGTTCTTGTAATTGGTGTAAGAACTGCCCAGAATTTGTCTGCTATCCCTTTTCTGGACTCTCTCTAGTTGGCGTTGCTGGGTCTAGTTGATGGAAGAAGCCCAATCAGGAGAGGCGTAGAGGTGTCTGGGGAGGATGAAGGTGGTGGACAGGTCCTTGAGCGTCCTTTGGGGGGCTCCATGTGCTTTTATGCGCCTCAGCATGAACAGTTTGTAGGAAGCCGCCCTGATGATGGTGGTGACGTGCTTGCCCCAGCTCAGGTTGCAGTCCAGGGTGACTCCAAGTAGTTTGGTGGATTCAGCCATCTGCAGCTGGTGAGGACCAACATTTAGGGTTGGCGGTGGGATGGCAGTGATGAAGGTGTGAAAATGCATCACCACCGTCTTGTTGGTGTTGATGATGACGTGGTTGACTTGTGTCCAGCTCTGCAGTCAGTCCAGAATGTGTTGTAGGGGCGTGTAGTCAGGGGCTGAGTTGTTGATGGAGATGCTCACTGTAGAAACATCCACGTACTTCCAGCGATGAGGGGCGTCTAACAGTGCATTGTTAATCAGAATAAGGAAACAAAGAGGCCCCATGCACGTCCCTTGTGGCACCCCAGCAGAGAGGGGCTGGAGGATGGAGGTGCAGCCCTGATGACGCACGGCTTGGTGCCGGTGCGTCAGGAAATCAGCCAGCCAGGATGTCAGGTGGGAGGGAAGGCCGATGTTTATGGTCTTGGTGATGACAGTGGTATGGTCAACCAGGTCGAAGGCTTTCTGAAAGTCAATAAAGGCGAGGGCAGATGAAGTTTTCTTTCTGATTTCCAGGTTTTTAAGAGTGAGACCAAGGAAACTAATGAGGCAATGAGTTATGGAGGAGGCTCTAACGTTGCCGAACTGTCTCTTATCAATTTTATAATAAATAGTATCATCTGTCCAGCTAAATACAAAGTCTTCACAAAGCAGGCTTGGAATTGGAGTGATAGCAATGGGTCTTAGTTCATTAAGTGAGGAGGGCTTGATGACTTTGGGGATGGGAGTGACGAATGAGGTTTTCCAATCTGTGAGGCATTTACTCTGAGTGAGGGAGGCATTTATGATGGCAAGGGGGGTAGCACGTTCATAAGAAAACTCCTGATAAAGTTTTATGGGTAAATCTAGAGGTGTGGTAGAAATTTTTATTCTGAGGGATCTGAGCTTTTCGGCAACTTGAAACTCTTCCACGGCGGGAGGATTTAACGAGGAAGGTAGGCAGGCGGAGAGGGAGGCAATGTCTAGGGTGGGAAGGCTTTGACAAATGGATGAGAAGTGAGAGCTAATCAGTTCAGCTATCTCAAGGGGGGAGGAGGAGGAGAGGAGAAAAGGGAAAGTCGACGATGGGCTGCCCAGGTCACACAAATGGCGTATCTTGGAAAACAATTTGTTGGTGTTGTTGCCCTCCAGGTGTTGTAGTTTTTGGGGATAATACTCCTTCTTCGCCACTGCAATTTCCCTGATGACTGTGTGTGTGTGTGTGTGTGTGTGTGTGTGTGTGTGTGTGTGTTTATATATATATATATATATATATATATATATATATATATATATATATATATATATATATATATATATATATATATTTAACAGCAAAGGAGTCAGTTCAAGGGCATAAAAAAATGAGACAATAATGAAAAAAAGCCCGCCGAAAGATAGGATATCAATGTATTATTATTATTTAATATCACCACGAATTAGGCATACAATTGTCAATGGAAAAAACCCACGACAGATAGATCACGCCACCTTATAGGAATGTCGTCCGTGTTTACTGTCTCAGTTTTGTATACTTCGCACTCCGATGGTGCGCGGTCACCTTGACATACGTGACCAATTGTAACAATTATTTTCCAACCTGTAACTCGTCACTCCTTCACGAGAGTCCGACTGACACACAACGACAGTCGCTCTCGCTCCGACGCTTCTTGTACATAAAGGCTACGAATATAATTCGCCTTAAGGAAGCTGAAGTCTTAATCAACACCCTTTAAACGCCCCCCGACAAGCCCGTTACAGGAAGAGAGGTGCCCTGATACCCTCCTCTTGAAAGAGTTCAAGTCATAGGCAGGAGGAATTACAGATGAAGGAAGATTGTTCCAGAGTTTACCAGCGTGAGGGATGAAAGAGTGAAGTTGCGGGTTAACTCGTGCGTAAGGGATTTGAACAGTAAAGGGATGAGCTTGAGTAGAAAGTCGTGTGTGGCGAGGCCGCCGGAGGGGGGGAAGCATGCAGTTAGCAAGTTCAGAAGAGCAGTCAGCGTGAAAATATCGATAGAAGATAAAAAGAGAGGCAACATGGCGGCTGAATTTAAGAGGTAGAAGACTATCAGTAAGAGGAAGAGACCTGATGAGACGAAGAGCCTTAGACTCCACTCTGTCCAAAAGATCTGTGTGAGTGGAGTCCCCATACGCGTGAGATGCATACTCCATACGAGGGCGGACAAGGCCCCTGTATATGGGGAGCAACTGCGCGGGGGAAAAGAACTGTCGGAGACGATACAGAACTCCCAACCTCGAGGAAGCTGATTTAGTGAGAGAGGAGATGTGAAGTTTCCAATTAAGATTTTGAGATAAGGATAGACCGAGGATGTTTAGTGTTGAAGAAGGTGACAGCTGAGTGTTGTCGAAGAATAGGGGATAGGTGTTTGGAAGATCGTGTCGAGTTGATAGGTGGAGAATTGTGTGTGTGTGTGTGTGTGTGTGTGTATATATATATATATATATATATATATATATATATATATATATATATATATATATATATATATATATATATATATATATATATATATATATATATATATTGTAAAGGCCATTTCACGCGCCACAGTGCGTGAAATAGAAAAACAACTTATAAAGAGAATAATGCAAAATCTGCTGTTGATTTTAATAAAGCATATATATATATATATATATATATATATATATATATATATATATATATATCTATATATATATATATATATATATATATTAAACCAAATATGTTTTCACCTGTGCTACCCCCCCAGTTAATTATTCATCTGGGTACATCACCTGTTCACTGCGTTTATGAGGTCTTCCAGAGTTTCAGGTCGCGGCGGGGACTTCGGCACCGCCAGGGAGGCAATTAGGTTCCCCGTGTATGCCGTGATGACAATCAGGGAGAAGAAGAGCCACGAACCCATTAACAAACGGGACGATGTGCTTTGCATGGTCTTGAGTGCGACATTTTGGCCAAGAAGTGATGCAGCCACAACCTGTGCCGATCTTCCGAATGAGTGATTGCTCCTTTGCCCACCCTGGAAACGACCACTGCTGACCTGTGAAAATGTAATAAGTACGAAATCGAACTACGTGACCTGGAGTTAGGAAGTAAGTCTTCATGAAAATATCAATCTGCAAAACACACACACACACACACACACACACACACACACACACACACACACACACACACACACACACGTATTTTCGAATTGCAATTGTTACAGATGAGTGATTAGTTTATTTGAATTCTATTTGCAAAACACCATTTCATCACATTATTATCATGACCGTGTAGGATTCAGCATTGTAAATAACCGTACCCGTTGCACAATGTTGTTTGCTATATTTATATTGTCTTAAATAACGATATCAATTTGACGCTGAATATTTTAACGGTAATGTCATTCAAAAATTTTATACGTGAACATTATCAATTCTCAAAATTCTTAGTGTTGACTACTAAATACAAATACTGTTATGGATAACTATAAAATAACATATACATAGGTACAGTCCTTGTACTATTTTCCTAATGGGGCATTATCGACTTGAAGTGAATAACCAAGTCTTGAGGCTTCGGTACTAAACTTATTGCTATGCCGCCGCATAATAACTGTTCTTTAAAGTAACGAATAATATGTTTTAAGCAAGGAAGACTTCACTCTTGACTAGTCTGCGCTTCTCTAGGGTAGACCGTGGCAAGAATCGTTTAGTGATAAAGGGGTGTAATGAGCTAACGCAGGTAGGGCGACTCAGAGTAGATGATCTCTGGACTGTACGAAAATAGACATCAGACAGTAAGCCTCAGTTAGTCTAATAGGTACGACGTAAGACGAAAAGCAGCATGGATTAGGAAACTCCAGAACAGTTCTACACTCCCTGTTGTGACTGCTATACTGAACCAAGAATGCAAATGACTATCGTTTGTCTCCCGGCTTTCAATCACCACGGCATTTGCATCTCTGGCCATTTCTCGCCCGGAGGAAGTATCCACACTGTTGAGAGAACCATCCGCCGAGTCTTTGCAAGAGAGAGAGAGAGAGAGAGAGAGAGAGAGAGAGAGAGAGAGAGAGAGAGAGAGAGAGAGAGTCAAAGTCAAAGGTTTTATTTCCATCTTACAATGATTATTCTTCATCGAAAGTACATAAATACAGTAGAAAGATAATTCAAATTTAAATTGAAGACATGAACTTTAGAGTCATTAGATAAAGAATGATATAAAATCATATCGTGGTTATAGAACCAAATATAAACAATAAAATGCAATAAAATCAAGTTTCAGAAATGAGATAATTACCTTGAAGTCATCAGATAAACAATAATATAAAATCGTATCATGCAGAGCCTGAATTATAAAACAAAATAAAAAAACATTAAAATAAAATAAAATCAAGCTTGATAATGAGATAATTGCCTTAAAGTCATGAAATAAACAATAATATAAAATCACATCATGCAGAGCCTGAATTATAAAACAAAATAAAATATTAAAATACAATAAGATCAAACTCCATAAAAAAAATTAAAAAAATTGTCCTAAAATAACAACAGCAAGATGAGGAAGGGTGAGGCGGTATAGTTTGCAAGATTGCGTTACGTGTTGAACTGTTCGTTATTACGGAGATGCGACAGTAGGCGATTCTTAAAAGATCTTGTGGACTGTGCACACCTAATTTTGGAGAGGAGACTATTCCAGGGCTTGGGACCGTCTACAAGAATGGATCGTGCCCCAGTACTTGTGTTCGTGTTAGGGACATACAGCTGGTCCTGCTGTCTGGTGTTGACTGTGCGCACGTCCCTCACTGAGGGCATCGAGAACAAATAGTTTGGGACATTTCCTTTAATAACATTGTATATCAATATTCCTAGCTCATGCTTGTATTTTTCGCGTACTTTCAACCGGCCCAGTTCTTTAATAAAAGGTGTGGCGCGGTCACGTTTTGCTCCACCGCCTAATGCAACTTTCGCAGCGAAGTTTTGTAGCTTTTGTATTTGTTGTAGGCGTGTCGTGTTCGCTGTGCCCCAAATCCTTATACCGAAATGAATTATGCTTAAGACGAGTGACTGAATAACAATGATTCTAGAATTTCTATTAAAATTACCATTGATTCTGTTTATATAAACTATAGTGCTAAAAACCTTCCTGCTTATATGGTTGATGAGATCATCAAATGTCATGTGTGTGTCGAAGCCCAGCCCGAGGTTCTTCACCGAGCTGCTTGGAACAATGGCGGTGCCGTCGACCCGTAAACAGGTGTCTTGTGGGATCTGAGATGTTAGTGCCCTGCTTCCCACAAACATGCATTGTTTTTTTTTATGTATTTAGCATTAATCCATTCATGTTGAAGTATTGTTTTGCCTTTATCAGAGTCTCTTTTCCCTTGCGAATAAGGTCCTGGACGTTATTGACATTTCCGGTGTGTACGAATTGTGTGTCGTCTGCATACTGGATAACGAGGCAGTCAGATATGTGTTGTGAGAGGTCACTGACGTAAATTAAAAACAAGATTGGTCCAAGGACTGACCCCTGTGGAACTCCATATGAAATTTGAAGTGTATTAGAGACAGTGTTGTTTAAACGAACGGACTGTGTTCTGTTGTGTAGGTAGCTCTGGAACCAAAAGGAGTCGATTCTTAGGTTTGTTAGTTTGGTCTTGAGCTTTTTATGACTTACGTTGTCAAATGCCTTAGACAGGTCACATAGGGTAACTAGAGAGAGGTTATTTTATCAATAGTCTGGTGCAGCTTGTTGGATAGAGAGAGGAGAACACTATCTGCTGACAGAGATGATCGAAAGCCATGCTGAGTTTTACTGAGGAGGTGGTTCGCTTCTAAGAATCTATTAAGTTGTCGTGCAATGATTTTTTCTAGAATTTTAGAAATGATAGGCAGGAGGGAAATGGGCCGAAAATTTTTAGGTTCGTCAGCTTTACCTGCCTTAAAAATAGGAATTACTATAGCGTGTTTCCATAGTGTCGGGAATGTGCCAGTGACTATGGAAGTGTTGAGGATACACGTGAGATATGGGATGATTACTGGAAGAGATTACTTTATGTAACGGAGTGGAATTCCGTCGGAACCGCATGATGAGGTGTTTTTCATGTGCTTAATCACTAATATTACTGTATCACTGTCAGTGGGTTGAGGTCGATACATTTGGAACGTTGGCACGGCGGTATCGAGGTTAAGGTGTGGAAATTCGTCTTGATCTGCTGTACGCTGTTGTGATCTTTCGTACATTTCTTTACCGACATTAGCAAAAACTTATTAAAATTTTCGGCTTTAATTTTAGCTTTATCTTCATCCGCTACTACGACCGAAGAACGATTTTTGGCACTGGGTATAAGTTGCCTCATTACAATCCACGTGACCGCAGTGTTACCTCTGTTTTCATCGTCTTTTTTATTGTGGTACTCGGATTTGGATTTATGCAGTAGTGTTTTTACTTGTTTTTTAAGAGCCTTATACGTTTCATATAATTGTTCGTTACGTCTGTCATTCTTTAGTTGATTTTGTATGTTATTCCTCTCCTTCATGAAAGATTTCAAGTTTTCATCGATCCACGGGGCGAAAGGTCTTTTGAGTTCTCGAGTTACCAGAGGAGCACACACGTTCAGGCATTTATTAAAAACATCCGTAAAAATAGTTACCTGTATATTGGCGTCGTCAGTCATAAAAATGTGATTAAAATTATGCACTTCATGTCTTAATAAATTACGGAATATAAAAGGCGAATAGCAACTCAAGTCACGGAAAGTTTTTATAGAGGTTGGAGGCTTTGGCTTTCTTAAGTTTACCGTAGCGGTGATGAGTTCATGGTCCGCCACTGGACAGGGAATCGTGTCTGAGTGAATGACTGAGTCGGGCCTGTTAGTGAGAATCAAAATCTAAAAGGGTTGCGGAGTTGTGTTATTCTTGTTGGCTTAGTGATCAGCTGTGTCAATTTTGCATGTGTGATGACTTGTTTTAGCTTACTGTTCTTCGATAAAAAGTCGTCGTTAAAATCTCCCAAAATATAAAATACCTTATTCTTTAAACTCACAAAATGTATAACATCTCTTATATAATCATATGTACATGCATGAGACTTTGGGTGACGGTACAGGCAGCCAACAATCAGTGAAGGAAATTTACAGCATTGCACGGAGAACCAAACGTCTTCTACACCCTGCGGTCTTTCAGTGATTAATTCCGCAACATTGATCTTGTACACGTCTCTAACATATATACACACGCCTCCTCCCCTACCTTTATCGTATCTATATACAGCATAATTGGGTATTGTAATATGTTCATTTGGGTTGTCAGGTGATAGCCATGTTTCAGTTACGCAGAGTATGTCCGTCCTTTCATTAATGAGAATGTCTATCTCATCCTTATTACTTAAGATGCTCTAAGCATTCAGGTGATCTAACTTTAGATTGTGCCTTTCTCTAATCCGTCCACTGGCCCTTCCTTCTTCGCCGTCTTCCTATAGATAAGAATATCGACACAGTCTTTTTATGACTTAATCTATGGCATAGTGCACATTTTACCTGATGATCAGATCTACAATTTGATTGGCGATGGTTGTATTCACCACAGTTATAACATCCTTGTCTGTAGCTTGTGTAGTTTGATGTGTTGTGGGAGTAATGTGTACGGTGTGTTGTGTATGGCTGGGCGGGATGTGCGAGAAAGATTGACCTGTGTCGGTGCAGCTCAGAGAGAGAGAGAGAGAGAGAGAGAGAGAGAGAGAGAGAGAGAGAGAGAGAGAGAGAGAGAGAAAAGTTAAATAAAATGAGAGAACTTGAAGATAACAGCATGCAATAAAACATTAAATGGCGTGTTAGGAGCTGTAGGAGAAACGGGTGATGCCTTGGATGTTCATTTCGATCAATCTGCAGGACAATTCCACTCTGCTGTCAATATTCGGACACCCTCCCCCACGCAACCCCCGCCTCGGCCACCACCTCTTACGCTCCACCCACTCACTCGATACTAGCTTGTTGCCACGTTCCTTTGAACTATTACAAGTAATTTGGCCTTCGTAAGACCTTCATAGATTATTGATTCATGCCGAAACACTTACTCTCTCATAGAATTAAGATAGCATATTTGAGTCAAGCACGAAGATATGTGAACATAATACTATAGGCTATTATCACTGAGAAGTTGGGGGATATTTGAGATTTGCCACGCAATTACGTACCTACAAACATACATTTACCAGGGGCTTGTCAGTCATGATAAGGAGAGCAGCGTCATCAATCACCGAGAGCTGTTTATCCCTCTTAATCTATGTCTTTCCTGTTCACGCTTCTTTATTTGGGGATCCGAGGAATTTATCCTCTTAGAGGTCCTGTGTCCCTGCCTTACGTCAGCAGTCAGACCAGACCCTGAAATGGGTTGGATTTTCACCACATTCTCCACCCACAAAAAAAATTACCCTGCCCGAAAATAATACAGAAATATAGACTGGTGTCACGGCGCCAGCCTTCATCCAAATGCGATTGTCATGGGCCCTGTGGGGTTCAACCGCAGAGAAGGCTTTCTCGATGTTTCCGTATCGGGTGAGCCTGCCGTCAGTGGCGGGTGCAGTGGAAAGCAAACGGGACCTTGCATTTCGAAACAGGGCTGGACGGGGAAATGAAAAAGCTGCGTCCGCCCGCAAAACCAGGCCCGGGATCAACCTTCGGAGCGGTGTGCGTGTAGGCTCAAGGAACGTCCTGAGTGTCTCGGAGGATAATCGAATACCGTACCTATCTAATGAGCTCCAAAGTCAGCGGGGGTATAGTGAAACTGTGCGAGACGAGGAGGCCTGATAGATGAGATCAGTAGTAGGGGTACACCTACTACTGATCCAGCATGAGCAATGATGCCCCGTGGGTAGCTATAGTCATCTCCTGCCAACTGCAGTCATTTATGGCTGAGGTTACTCCGGTTGATCAGTGTGTCATGGGAGTATATATATATATATATATATATATATATATATATATATATATATATATATATATATATATATATATATATATATATATATATATATATATATATTCTTTTTTACAACAAAGGATACAGCTTAAGGGCACACAAAAAAGGAAACAATAATAAAAAAAGCCCGCTACTCGCTGCTCCTAAAAAAAAAATCAAAAGACGTGGCCGAAAGAGAGATCAATTTCGGGAGGAGAGGTGTCCTGATACCCTTCTCTTGAAAGAGTTCAAGTCGTAGGCAGGAGGAAATACAGATGAAGGAAGATTGTTCCAGAGTTTACCAGCGTGAGGGATGAAAAAGTGAAGATGCTGGTTAACTCTTGCATAAGGGGTTTGGACAGTATAGGGATGAGCATGAGCAGAAAGTCGTGTGCAGCGGGGCCGCGGGAGGAGGGGAGGCATGCAGTTAGCAAGTTCAGAAGGGCAGCCAGCGTGGAAATATCGATAGAAGATAGAAAGAGAGGCAACATCTCGACGGAATTTAAGAGGTAGAAGACTATCAGTAGGAGGAGGAGAGCTGATGAGACGAAGAGCCTTTGACTCCATTCTGTCCAGAAGAGCTGTGTGAGTGGAGCCCCCCACACGTGAGATGCATACTCCATATTAGGGTGCTTCTAAAAACTCAATGTTTGATTTCGCTCTCCTCCAGGGTTTTATTAGCTGCGTATTGGCGTAAAATAATTCCACGAAAAATACTTTTGAAATACCTTAATATTTAGGGGTGGCGCACTGCATCTGAAATTTTAATGCTCGGTATTCTCTTGAATTTTTCGCTTCTCTCCTTGTAAAGTTACGGAAACTGAATATATTTGAGTCTCTAAGAACTGAATTCATCAAAATGAGGTTCAATAAATAAGTGTAAGCACTGCAGGTATTGAGGGGATGATTCTTCAGTTGTTCAAGGCTGCTGCTTTGGTCGGGGCACTGTATTTTTTTGCGGTGAGCCTCGACCACTTGGAAGAGGAATTGCTTTTGTTCCTCTGACTTGGTGAGCGAGGCATTGAACTCCGTCATCAAGGCCACCCCACGCTCGGCCAGATCGTTGACGACCCTAACGGACTTCACCAAGTCGAGAGAGCGTTGATATTTTTGGTCAGCAGCCCACTCAAGAGGGTCCTTCTGAAGAAAATCTTCGTTGACGTGGAGAATGTTGAAAAACTTCTTCGTGGAAGTAGTCACGAAGTCGCTGAGGTCCATGTTCTGAGGTCTGTTGACTAGATGAATCCGCTGTGGAGCGTCCTTGGATCCCGGCTTGTCTTTCAGGTTTTTCACCATCTTCCTCTTCACTTCGAGTGTAACTTGATCGTCGAAAAAGGCAAATCCCACTAGTATCTCCGACAAATACCACAGATGCCCACTGAAGACGGTTGTGGCTGCTGTGGATATATCCTTGCTTGGGAAATCCTCCAGCACTTTGAGCAAATGGAGGTCATTGCTAGGGGCTGACACGGAAGAAGGAGCCTGGAACCAGTACTTCGCGTACACCTGAACGATGAAAATGGCGACTTCTTCCAAATGATTCCAGGTGGTCTCACTCCGTGTCTGGCGTCGAGATGGACCCGGACGTTGATCCATCGGATACTGCTCTCGAAAGATGACCATCTTCAAAGTGTAGATGGCTCGACTCATCCAACGTGCACGATGTATAGCGCCAGGGTAACGGAAACGAACTCCCTTTGGAGGCTGTCCACCAAGAATGATGATGGTGAGTTCCAACAATTCCCGGTAGTCATCTCTTGGTTGATGCTGGTGAAGTTGGTCAGTAGCAAACATGATTACTTCCTCCCTCCATTCTGCGACCCGGGATCTCATTTCCTCTTCGTCCATGGCAGTACGGAACGATGTTTGATATCCACGAGGCCAATATTCCTTGAAATGATGGAAGAGCTCAATGTTCGGAGACTTGGACGTGTCATGAAGGCCAAAGACTTTCTCCAGGACGATCTCGGCAACATGGTACCTACAGGCAAGGTTGATGAGGTCTCGCTCCAGTTCCCGCTCGATAAGGACACAGACTCTGCATTTCAAACCGGTATTTGATGCTGTAGTGTCAAAGCAGAGCCCACTTATTCGATCTTTTAGTCCCCATTCGTCCAGAGTCTGCAAGATCGACGTAGCCATCACAGCCGCCGTACCAGCGTGCAACTTGGGCACGGCAAGAAGCTTGACAACATCTTGGTCAGAAACCAACACAGTGAGACGATCTACGGTCTCTTGGCCAGGAAGAGAGCAGTCCTCCATGATTTTCCCGTCCCAGTGAAGGATCAAGGGCACTTGTGGTCTGAAGGTATCCAGAGCTTCCCTGCACTTGATACGAGCGCGTCTGATTCCACTAGGGCTGATGATGAGTTCCCTAACGTTCTCGCCGAGGTGGCTCGAGGATGCCATGGCTGAGAAGATGTGAGCAGCCTTCCTGTCGCTGACGTTTGTGCGGTCCAAGGCAAAGGCAACCTCTGGAGTGACGACTTGGACTACGCCTCGGGCACCTCGTTTTCGCTTTGGAGAACGAACGTCTACGTCGGGGTCGAGATCAGATCCAGATCCTTCAGCTTTGGAGGCTTGACTACTTGAGGACGAAGACGATTCCAGTTCCGCGGTTGTAAAGGCTTGAGCCGAGGATGCCTTCTCTCGAGCCTGTCGCTCTGCTTCGGCCACGGCCTTCATCATCTGTCGCTCTTCTTTCCGCGCAAGAGCCAAATCTACTCCTGACATTCTTCCCCGCCTCCCTTTCTCCAGCTGAGCCTGAAGGAAGAGCTTGTCCTCTTCAATCTTGATCATGCTCAGAGCATCTCGATGCGCAATATCAAAGAGCTCCTTTGCCCCTTCCACAAAGGCTTATTGCTGTGGGACTGCTGAGGCCCGAGACCGACTTTTTACCATGCCCTTCCATTCCGAGTGATACTTGGTGACCTGTTCCACAACGAGATTTCTGGCTTGCGTGGGGATACGGGCTCGACTCCAAATCTCCAATAGTTCATCTGCGGTGGCCCTGGCACTGTCCCTAACGATCTGCTTCTCTTCCGTGTGGTGATGGAAGAACACGGACAATGCTTCGAGGCCACTGGGCAACTTCGTTGACGGTAAAGTGCTGCTCACTGGTCACAACCCACACAAGGGAGGAAGATTTAGTTTTTGGCATCTTCGAGGAAACGGGGAATAAAAAAAAAGCAGGTTGTAATGACCATAATCGTCATATCATGAGAGGATATGGTAAACAGAACATTCAAGGTCGCTGCGCTACCTCAAAATATAGTCTGACAAGAAAAAAATTTTAGGCATCCGGTTTCCTCACAATAACGAACAATTTTACGCCCTGGAGGAATAAAATGGCACTTTTTTTTTTCACCCTATATATATATATATATATATATATATATATATATATATATATATATATATATATATATATATATATATATATATATATATATATATATATATATATATATATATATATATATATATATATATATATATATATATATATATATATATATATATATATATATATATATATATATATATATATATATATATATATATAGACCATCAGACCTCACCTGAAGAAGCCTGGGCCGACAATCAGGCCCCACTGGAAGATGCCTACGGCGCAATAGGCAGCAATGTAAAAATATATATATATATATATATATATATATATATATATATATATATATATATATATATATATATAGATATATATATATATGGCTGGAGTAGGTTGAAAGACACCTACCGAACGGGCGCAAGCCACTCCCGGTGAGGTATGTATGGGAGGTGAGAAGGGAGCTGAAGTCCTCCAAAGACCCTTCCCATGTCCTCACTAACCGTTTCCCTATTGTCTCACCAACACCGGAGAGTAGTTCAGCATGCTCTCTAAAGACAGATCCTCTCTTTATCCACACCACACTACATTCACATAACATATACACCTTTTTCCAAAATTCAAAATTCAAAATGGCTCAATAAAGCAATGCCTCGGAGTCCCCGCCTGGGGGGGGGACCACAAATTCCCCCAGGGAGGACTCCCCTTCTGGCTGCCGACCCGAGAGGTGTCTTGATAACTCCTCGAACCTCTTTCTTCTCAATTTCTGCAACATTCGCGGTCTTCGCTCTAATTTTCATTCTGTGGAACATCATCTCTCCTCCTCTAAACCTCACCTTCTCTTCCTTACCGAAACACAGGTTTCTGAGGCTACTGACAGCAATCTCTACTCTGTTCCCTCCTACTATCTCTATCATAAATTTCAATCCAAAGCTGGATGTTGCGCCTACGTGCGCAACGACATCACTTGCTCTCGTGCCCACGACCTTGACTCTTCTGAATTTTCCACCATCTGGTTAAGACTTCACTGTCATTCTATTACTAAATACATATGTGCTGTTTATCTCTCACCTAACTCTACCAACTATGTAAAATTCTTTGACTATTTGAATTCTAAAGTGGAGCACATCTTGACCCACTCCTTCGCTGAAATCTCCATCCTAGGAGATTTCAATGTTCACCACCAGCTTTGGCTTTCATCCTCTTCACTGACCATCCTGGTGAACAATCCTACAACTTTGCTATCCTCAACGACCTAGAGCAGTTGATCCAGCACCCTACACGTATTCCTGACCGTCTTGGAGATCGGCCCAACATTCTAGACCTCTTCCTTACCTCAAACCCTTCTGCTTATTCTGTCAAACTGTTCTCCGGTGGGCTCCTCCGATCACAATCTTATTTCTGCATCCTGTCCTATCGCTCCTGTACATCCTCTGGACCCACCGAAGAGGCGATGCTTCTGGCATTTTGCTTCAGCTCGGTGGGACGACCTGAGGATGTACTTCTTCCGATTTCCCGTGGAATGATTATTGCTTCCAGGATAGAGACCCTCTGTGTGTGCTCAGCGCATCACAGAGGTGATTGTCTCTGGAATGGAGGCATACATTCCTCGTTCTTTCTCTACTCCTCACGCTAAAAGCCTTGGTTTAATCACGCTTGTTCTCGTGCTGTCAATGATAGAGAGGTAGCTCACAAAAGATACCAGAGCCTTCAAACTAATGCTAATTATGAACTTTACATTTCTGCCCGAAATCGTGCCAAATCTATTCTCCGACTAACCAAAATTCTTTCATTAATAGAAAATGTCAAAACCTTGCTTTCTAACTCTTCCTGTGACTTCTGGCATCTAGCCAAAAACATCTCCTCCAACTTCACTTCTTCATCTTTCCCTCCACTCTCAGTCCTGACGGCAACACTGCCGTCTCATCTATCTCTAAGGCTGAACTTCTCTCAAACTTTTCTAAAAACTCCACTCTGGACGATTCTGGGCATATTCCTCCTACTCATCCCCCTCCGACTCCTTTATGCCTGTTATAAAGATTCTTCAAAATGATGTTTTCTATGCCCTCTGGCCTCAATCCTCAGAAGGCTTATGGACCTGATGGAGTGCCTCCTATTGTCCTTAAAACTGTGCCTCCGTGCTGTCACCCTGCCTGGTCAAACTCTTTCGCCTCTGCCTGTCAACATCTACCTTTCCTTCTTGCTGGAAGTATGCCTTCACACAGCCTGTACCTAAGAAGGGTGACCGCTCCAATCCCTCAAACTACCGTCCTATTGCTTTACTTTCTTGTCTATCTAAAGCTTTTGAATCAATCCTTAACCGTAAGATTCAAAAGCACCTTTCCACTTCTGACCTTCTATCTGATCGCCAGTATGGGTTCCGCAAGGGCGTTCTACTGGTGATCTCCTAGCCTTCTTAACTGACTCTTGGTCATCCTCTCTTAGCCGTTTCGGTGAAACTTTTGCTATTGCGCTGGACATATCAAAAGCTTTTGATAGGGTCTGGCACAAATCTTTGCTTTCTAAACTACCCTCCTACGGTTTCTATCCTTCTCTCTGTACCTTTATCTCCAGTTTCCTTTCTGACCGTTCTATTTCTGCCGTGGTAGACGGTCACTGTTCTTCCCCTAAATCTATTAACAGTGGTGTCCCACAGGGTTCTGTCCTATCTCCCACTCTTTTTCTGTTGTTCATTGATGATCTTCTTTCCAAAACGAACTGTCCTATCCATTCCTACGCCGATGATTCCACTCTGCATTATTCAACTTCTTTTAATAGGAGACCCACCCTTCAGGAACTTAACGACTCAAGGCTGGAGGCTGCAGAACGCTTAGCCTCAGACCTTACTATTATTTCCGATTGGGGCAAGAAGAACCTGGTGTCCTTCAACGCCTCAAAACACAGTTTCTCCACCTATCCACTCGACACAATCTTCCAAACAACTATCCCCTATTCTTTGACAACACCCAGCTATCACCTTCCTCAACACTAAACATCCTCGGTCTATCCTTAACTCAAAATCTCAACTGGAAACTTCATATCTCATCTCTTACTAAATCAGCTTCCTCGAGGCTGGGCGTTCTGTACCGTCTCCGCCAGTTCTTCTCCCCTGCACAGTTGCTGTCCATATACAGGGGCCTTGTCCGCCCTCGTATGGAGTATGCATCTCATGTGTGGGGGGGCTCCACTCACACAGCTCTTCTGGACAGAGTGGAGGCAAAGGCTCTTCGTCTCATCAGCTCTCCTCCTCATACTGATAGTCTTCTACCTCTTAAATTCCGCCGCAATGTTGCCTCTCTTTCTATCTTCTATCGATATTTCCACGCTGACTGCTCTTCTGAACTTGCTAACTGCATGCCTCCCCCCCTCCCGCGGCCCCGCTGCACTCGACTTTCTACTCATGCTCATCCCTATACTGTCCAAACCCCTTATGCAAGAGTTAACCAGCATCTTCACTCTTTCATCCCTCACGCTGGTAAACTCTGGAACAATCTTCCTTCATCTGTATTTCCTCCTGCCTACGACTTAAACTCTTTCAAGAGGAGGGTATCAGGACACCTCTCCTCCCGAAACTGACCTATCTTTCGGCCACCTCTTTGGATTCTTTTTAGGAGCAGTGAGTAGCGGGCATTTTTTTTATTAATGTTTGCTTTTTGTGTGCCCTTGAACTGTCTCCTTTGCTGTAAAAAAAAAAAAATAGAATAAACTTTTAAATACTATAAAAAAAATAATTGGTAACTGGGGAGCTTGAACTGCCTACATACGTTTTTTTTTTTTTTTTTGTGTGTGTGTGTGTGTGTAAGCCTGTAAGGGGATGTATAAGTTTAAGTATTCCTTTATTTTTTTTTTTATAGTTCAGTACCAAATTTCATTCGATTCATTACCAAATTTGAGTCCAATACGAATCACAGTTCTTCAAAACCAAATGGCAACCGCGGCCTTCAAAGATTGCACCCCCCCTATAGGAGGATGCACGGGCCT
The DNA here is from genome assembly GCF_024679095.1 of Eriocheir sinensis. Lineage (NCBI taxonomy): Eukaryota > Metazoa > Arthropoda > Malacostraca > Decapoda > Varunidae > Eriocheir > Eriocheir sinensis. The sequence continues at coordinate 2,499,829 of NC_066512.1, forward strand.
TTGCCAAAGGCCCGTGCCCGTGGGCGATCGAAATCTAGCCGACCAAGTCGGTCTGTTGACGAGGACTGGCGTGTGTCTGTACAATCCTGGTTCTAAGATTCATCCCCTTAAGGGAAGCGGGCCTTTGTATTAATTAATTATTTTAATTGTTACAACCCTGGGGGGGGGGGGAAGATTGCTCCCTCTTGCACGAGGGAGCACGGGCCTTTGCCAGAGGCGGCCCGTAGCAGGGAGCCGACAGACCGACTCTATCGGCGATCGAAATCTAGCCGACCAAGTCGGTCTGTCGACGAGGACTTGCGTGTCTCTGACACAACCAAGGAGACTATAGAACAGGAGAGGGGGCTTCTATGGGAGACCGTGGGCGGGTGGTGGTGTATGTCGGTTGCAACAGATGGCGCAGGAGCAGCGTTGTTTACATCCAGGCGCATCCCCCCCTCCAGACCCACCCCCAACCCCCAGTACCCATCAGCAGTGTTGCTACATGGGATCAAGCAGCAAATGTTGCTACTATTTTTCTTCAGTCTGGTTATTTCCCATTTTAAATAAAAAAAAGTATAGGGAGATAAACATTAAAATGAACAGTAGGAACTATGTATATATATATATATATATATATATATATATATATATATATATATATATATATATATATATATATATATATATATATATATATATATATATATATATATAGCCTGACTGCATGCCACGAGTAATGCTATTATTGTACCGCAATTATATTACTTTCTCTGCATGTGTGGGAGGCTACCAGTTGTTAGATGTGTTTACGTGTTTAACCTTTCTGTATACATACTGGAATGAACCAAGGTTGTAGCCCTACTGCCGTCCTTTAAAAACCATGTGATCATGTTTTTCTTCCAAACTCATTGTTTTAGCACGCACGCTGACTTCCATCAGTAATGATTTACATTGAATCATTGGTTTGTAGGGGGAACTTATACTGTTTATTATACCGCTATTGGCAGCAATATCTTTCTCTGCTCCGATTGCAACGCTGCCTCGTTCAAAAATCATAACACCGCCGCGGCCGCCACAATTACCAGCCGGAGTTTCAAATCATGTCCCTTTGTGGTGATAAAGAGGACACAGCCTGGTGTGAAGCTACATTTATTACGGAAGGATGCCAGCCGGGGTAAGTGATATATATATATATATATATATATATATATATATATATATATATATATATATATATATATATATATATATATATAAAATGATAATGTGGAAATTCTAATCATTTTCACGCTGACAGCTGTTCTGAACTTGCTAACTGCATGGCAGTGCATGCCTCCCCTCCTCCCGCGGCGAGAGGCCGAATGGCCTATACACGGCAGCTCCAGATTCCTCGCCATTACCACCTGTCAGCCTCGTCCATGTAGCTATCCAGTCTACTCTTAAAACAAGCTATCGTCCCTGCACTCACTATGTGATTGCTGAGTCTATTCCATTTCCCCACCACCCTATTACTAAACCAATGCCTGCCCATTTCCCTCCTAAATCTATATTTTTCTAATTTAAGTCAATTACTGCATGTTCTATCTTGCCAAACATCTTATGCAAAAGTTAACCAGCATCTTCACTCTTTCATCCCTTACACTGATAAACTCTGGAACAGCCTTCCTTCATCTGCATTTCCTCCTGCCTATAATTTGACCTTCAAGAAGAGTGTATCAAGACTCTACTTTTGTCTGTTTGGGAGTGGTGAGTAGTGGGGCTTTTTTTCAAGTACGCTTTGTTGCCCTTGAGCTGTCTCCTTTGTTTAAAGAAAATAATAATTAAACAAATAGAAGTTTTCCGCCAATGCTTCCAACACATTTTGGTGCCATATCTACAAGTGGCTGGTGACTGTGGGCCAGTCTTACAGTCCAGTACAGCACGTTTGTAAGCTCCCAACCAAACACAAAACACGACGAAAAATCCTTGTATAGTGGGGTTTTTTTCTTTTTTTACAGCAGAGGAGTCAGTCCAAGGGCATAAAAAAAAGTTAACAAATGTGAAAAAACACTATACAAGGAATTTTCGTCGTGTTTTGTGTTTGGTAGGGGAGCTTACAAACGTGCTGTACTGGACTATAAGAATGGCTCTGTAAGTATCTCAACAACCTGCATGCATCTATGCCATTCCTATCACGGTGCATGGAGCAAGCTTCACATAACACTCAGACAGAGACAGTTCAATTATGGTTATATTTCAGACTCAGTTTATTGCTCAGTTTATTAGGTGCAGTTCTGTTAATATTGTTAGTGGTAGTATTAGTACAATTAATGTATTTATTTTCATTAATTTATCAATATTTATTTATTATATTATTTGTGTTTGAACATTCTAATACTACTATACATTTCAGCGGCGGACAAACGCTGTTTTTCGCAAATATCTCCTAAACGATTCGTTGGATCAGTATGATATTTCAGTACACTACCTTTAACACCCGGACCTAATTTATGGCTGATATACCATATTGCAATGTGTGTTATGTGAGGAGTTTACTGACTGATATTAAGCCTAATCCAGTCATCATATCTAAGGTGTTATACAGAATCGGACGAGTGTGGGGTACTCGTCTAACCCCTCCACCAACGCCCCGAACAACCCCCAGACCACTCCTTCCCTACCCCAATATCGCAGCATCCCCCTCCTCGTTTCCCTCTTCACCCCCCTACTCACACCATCCCCCTTCCCCAGCCCGAGGCTATGACTCAAGCAGAGGCAGGGTATAACTCATTGACTGCCGAGGCGCATCCAGGTGTTGTACAGTAATTATCAACGTGAAATACGTCTTGCCTCCATGGAATTGTACCATGCTCTTAGTTAATAATCATATCTATACATATACACCTACATAACATTCTAATATATAATACAGTGATGGGAGAAATAGGGAGGGACATAAGAATGATGAGGGAGGCGAGGAGCTAGGGGGAGAAGAGGAAGGACAATGAGAGCGAGAAGGGGGAGAAGTAGTTGTGGTTAGGAATAGTTTGGGAGGGTGTTGGGGGGGGGGCACACTTTCCTTCGAATGCGTCAACATGACTCGTCGGGTTTGTGTTATTTTCCACGAGTAAACTCCTCACATAACACATATAGTATCGTGGTATGTTAGCCATAAATTAGGTCCGGATGTTAACTGTAGTGTGCTGAAATGTCATACTGATCCAACGATTCGTTTAGGAGATATTTGCGAAAAACAGCGTTTGTCCGCCGCTGAAATGTATAGTAGTATAAAATATCAGAAATATATTTATACTCATTAATTATTATTGCTTTTCTCATTATTAATTCCTTCAGTGTCCTGGCACTTTGACATCTAGTGTTTTTCCGTCTAGCAGCCAAAATTGTGGTCTTTCTGAATGTGTATGTCCTATGTCTTCATTGGTGTAACTAGCTATATAACATCAAAATCTGCAGCTCTCTCCCTTCTCACCCAGTTGTCCCCGTACACCCTTTCAGTATCCAAATAATTTCAATTTACATCTTGTAATCACTTAACTAATGCAGTGCAATCCTCATCTCTGTATTTTACCGTGTGGACATACTCTTTCCTTCCATGTTCCACTGTTGTATGTTATTCCACATCTAACACAACCACATCCCAACAGATCCGAACACGTTCGATATCATCCAAGGGAATGTGGCAGCTGAAGGGGAGAGTCCAAGAAAGAGGCCAAGGGTGAAGACATTTAGCCACCCCCTGAAGTACATGGCAGCATCCAACCCTCTTGCTGAGCTGCAGGAATGTGCTCCCCATTGCAGTGCACCAGCTCCATGTACTGATTTTGGTATGAATACTTCATCTAGTGTTTGTTGATTGTTGTGTTATTAATCTAATTATGACTTCACAAAATAGATTGTGCAAGTCACTTAACACATGCCCTGCTCAACATCACTTTTAAGTTGTAGAATTCCTTCATATGGATGCTGATTTGTGTATCCTGAAATGATTGGATATTGATTGTCTTCACATTTTTTTTTTCCATGATCACTGAACTATGTTACGGTATGTCTTTGGGTGCAGATCCAGGAAATGGGTTTGGAGGGGGACGTCAGACTTTTTGCGGGTGGAAGGAGCATTAGCATTACCGATTAGCCATTCTCGGCAGTCCTGGTCTTGAAAAACTGGTGGACTGACCTAAATCAATGGGTATAACGGCCTGGACTTTGTGCCAAAGCATTGTTTTAGCCGCAGCGCGCTTTTGAGCTAGTTTTCCTGTATCACTCAGGACCATGGGGGGGGCCCAGGCCCCCTGGGCCCCCCTTGAATCCACCAATGTAGCTATGTCTTATATTATCTATCCTTTACATTCTGATGGTGCATCCTTCTAGGTTGTCAAGTTTTAGTAGCTACTCATGAGAAGTATTCCTTATAATGATCATTGATTTCCAGATGCTTTGCACTAAAAAAAAGTGTCATGAAACCTGCCGCAAATAATAATCAGCTGTAGTCAACCCTTGCTTTAAATAACCAATATGGAGGAAGGGAGTGATGTTATATCCAAAAATCTTCTACATCTGAAGTATCCAACCTTATTGTGTATAATAAACCTTGTTTGTTACATGAACTTAAAAGTTCACAATTTCCATACATGATTCTTTTTTCCTTGTATTTGATGATTAATCCTGACATGTATTTCCATTATCAGTAGGTAATATATAGTAACAAGACAAGAATACACATTATAACAATGTATATAATATAGCCCAATGAGTGCACGAAATCATTTACCTCATCAGCGACGCCAAGTCCGGGAGTCCTTCCCTAAATTATTTGCCCGAATTTGTGACACCAAGCATAATAACTAATTTTAGTGACCATTTGCATCCATTTTTCACTTTGATTAAAAAATTGCATCTCAACAGGGTGTGAACTTGATGGGGTTGGAGGAAACTCGACTCGGCCATCAAGCTCACCACAATATAGTAAGGAACCTCTTGTTCTCAGTCATAATTTTTCCTCTTTAGTTACTATTCCGTGTTGCTTTAATCACAACTAATGTGTTGGAAACATTACAGCTTAATAACATACTTCACATCTTTGCATACAAATTGAGTTCAATATTTAACTGTTACACCAGTAGGCAACATATCTTTAAAAAAAAGTATGTAAAAAGGTTGACATTTTGAATAATATATTTAAACTCTTTATTATGTTTCTATGGCTGTAGTACCGTTACGATTAGTTGAGTGATCAGCACATGGGTCTTATGTTCTTGATAGCATAGGTTGAAATTTTGCCATAGGCTGGCAATTGATAGTAATAGTAGTGTCCACAGATACCTACCTGTTTCTTATTTATCCTGTTCCACTTTAAACCATGATTAGCCGATCTTTGAAGAGGTAGCATAACCTTGAAGTGCCACTAACAAACCTTTGTCCATTCCTCTGATGTGATCCTTTTTTTTTCCCCCCCACCCGCCTATAGCGCCGGTAGGTTTTCTTCAGGGGCCTGGCGGTCGGCCCAGGCCCGTCATGATGCAGGCAATTTTTTTTATAGTGGCGCCATTTAGTATTGGCTCATGCTGCCCCCCGGAACTCATTCTTGATTCACTTGGATGGTTTAGCAGGGCTTAGGTATGACTAACATTGCAGAAACAGGGAATTTTTAGATTTTTAGTGTGGCAACACATTGACAAATATTTTAGTATGGACTGAACATCAAAGATATATATGGTAAATGGGTGCTTGTAGATCTTGACACTATATCTGTCAAAAGTTTCCAGTTGTATCCTTTCCCCCATCTCTTCTGAAAATATTACTCTCAGGCAATCTAAGTGAAGCTTTCCATCGAAACTGGCGTGCAGACATAATGTCAATGGTTAGATTCACTGTCCTAATAGCACTGAAAATAATGCAATTACATGCACATATTTTATTATTTAGAATTGTGATTAATTGTGATTAAATATTTTTGCATGTATTTTCAGACATGAAAAGTGAAAATTGCTGCACACAACAGTCTGCCGTCTGCGCCGGGAGGCAAGGCAGCTCAAAGCCCAGGCTGTTACAACTCCTGGGCAGTTTTTGCCCAGAGCCAGCAATTTTTTAGATCCAATAAGGGTGGATTTTTCTAAGGTCAGGTTCAACATGCGGCAAGATGCCAAGATCTAAGCCTAGTAGGAGATATGGCTTACAAGAGAGGAGGTTTGCTCTGGCCTTATACTATCAAAGTCCAAATGCTAATAAATTTCTAAGCACAGTATTTCACTTGCCTTCAGTTTCAACACTTCACTTATGGCTCAGGGGTATTTCAGTAAATATTGGCTGGAGCAAACAGACTCTGACAGCCCTGCAGCAAAGAGCACAGGCTTTGTGAAAACAAGAGATACTTCGTGGGAGTTGCTATTATTTAGTATTACTCTTGTTTCGCCAAGAATTTGTTTCCATATACTTTGCCAAATATTGAAAGTAATGCACCATTGTTGGTCTTGCCTGTTATAAATCAGATCTTGTTCAATTAACAAGCTTTGGGTGTCTGCCACTTTCCAGTTGTAATGCAAGGAATCATTTATCTTCCCTGCCAGATATCACATGTAATGCACCATTGTTGGTTTTGCCTGTTATAAATCAGATCTTGTTCAGTTAGCAAGCTTTAGGTGTCTGCCGCTTTCCAGTTGTAATGCAAGGAATCCCCTGCCAGATATCGCATGTAATGCACCATTGTTAGTTTTGCCAGTTATAAATCAGATCTTGTTCAGCTCACAAGCTTTGAATATCTGCCATTGTTTATTTCAGGTGTAATGCTTGGAAGCATTTGTTCTCTTCCCTACCCAACAGTACGCAATACATTATTGTGGATTTTGCCTGTTATGTTTAATCTTGTTCAGGTAGCAAGCTTTTGGTGTCTGCCTTACCTAATATGTGCTGCAGTGACACTTGTCTTGGTTTCATAATGTGAAATACAGCATGTAATTTCATCACAATAAGTGTCTATCATCATGTGTCTGGCATCATTAATGTGGCTTCCAGGAATAATCTTGTTTGTATTACAGCATGCAATTTTTTTTTCTGCTTTATGATATACATAATCACATAGGTATGATTTTTTTATATTATTATTATTATTATTTTTTTACAAAATGTAATGGAAGTTGATATTCTTGACTAATGCCACATAAACCATGTAAAAAATAATGTTTTTTTGAAGGGGGTGGGGGGGGGGGGGTGGACAGCGGGTGGTTTGTTTGGTTGGCAAGTTCAAGGAGTTTCATATTAAATGATTTTATTGCATCCAACTTTAATGTGTGCTAAAAACATATATTTTATTACATCCAATTTTAATGTGTGCTTCCTGCAATAAATGCTACATGATTACTGATGTAGCCTATGAAATACATATCACTCTCTGCCCTGTAATTTGGTGTGTCACATACTGCAGCATAACTTTCCTGCTATTTTCTTACACAATGAGTTGCCTTATTTTGTCTCATTTGCTTTTATCATATGTGCCTCCACTGCATAGTTGTGCCTACTGAGCTTAATATCTTCATGACCCTGACACCAAGGTCAGAGCTTGTGAGATCATACCGTGTCCTACATCCCATTTTCACCTCCAGGCTCGCCTGTCTCCCAGGACCACCAACTTATTGCATTCCATTTAAGACAATTCATGTGTTACCTTCTTGATGTCCTCCATCATGTATTTCAGCATGTTTTATGATGCTTTGCTCTTATATTGATGTGCCTTGCAACATTTTTATACAGTTTTTATTGTATATAACGCACCATTGTTGGTTTTGCCTGTTATAAATATGGTCATGTTCAGTTAACAAGCTTTGAGTGTCTCCCATTGTTTATTTCAGTTGTAATGCTTAGAAGCTTTTGTTCTCTGCCCTGTCAAACAGTATGCAATGCTTGCCATTATCTGGCAATTGTTCAGTTAGTATGATATTTTTACTCAGCTAAGAGCATTTTGCAAAAGGTAAAGGTACGGTTGGGGGCATACGCTGTAGCAGCGGGTGGCCTCGGTGCTCATCTCCGTAGCATTGGCCCTTGAGCCTGTGGTGCTAGGGAACCCATTACCCTGGGACACAGGACCAATGCGACATCCGGGTTACCACAGTTGCAAAGGCATTATAGTAATCTAGCATGCATAGAATGTTGTATGCTATGCTTGTATTTAAAACACTGGATATGTTTGCTACACACACACACACACACAAATATATATATATATATATATATATATATATATATATATATATATATATATATATATATATATATATATATATATATATATATATATATATATATATATATATATATATATATATATATATATATATATATATATATATATATATATATATATATATATATATATATATATATATATATATATATATATATATATATATATATATATATATATATATATATATATATATATATATATATATATATATATATATATATATATATATTAGCAAATGCTTTCTACATCATATTATTCCTAAAATAACAAATTGATATAGTGGAGATAATACCTAATAAAACGTAAGAATAAATATGTTTTCCTTTACCCCATTAGTAAACCATTGTACAATAATGAAAAGAACAAGTAAAGGCTGGATAGGGTGCTGTGGCAGGTACTTCAAAAATAGTAAAGCTACCCCTGAAAAGTGACGTTTTTGGTGGGCTGCAATAGATGGTGCTACTTCCGCACGCCCGGGGAATTACTACATACCACTATCTCTTCGTATATAGTCTCTTTGGACACAACCCTGGATATGATGGCCGGTTTTATATAAGCCTGGGCCAGTGAGTTGCCAGCTACTGCCAGCCAGTAAAACGTTTTACATTGCCGGGCGCATTCTTAGGGCACTGTACTCACACCGTACTCGCAACGGCATTTGCCGTGCGCATTCCTAGGGCACCGTACTCACACCGTGAGAACACCGGGGGGAGAAATTATGACCTGATAAAGGCCGATACGCGTCCGGCAAGAGACGGTACGTGCACGGTGCCTGCCCGGCAGAGACACGGTAATGAAGAAGATTGTACGGTGTCGGCACGGTATCTCGTGATCAAAAATTCTGTCGGGCCGCTCTCGGATAAAGTTATTGTCGACTGCGGCTTTTTTGGCCGCTAGCTGGTGCGTGCCGGCGTGGAAAGATGTGCGCTCGTTGACCGCCGACCAGTGCCGATTTTTCCGTGGGCGTGCCGAAGTAACCCAATTCGGCGTGATTCGAGATGTACCTGGCGTTGGTGGGACAGGGCCTTAATCTAGCTCCCTTCTTCTCCAGCAGCAAGCACAGCGACAGCAATCAATAAGTCGTGGTTAATGCTGGCCATGTTTGTCAGGGAAAGGCGCACGACGGAGGGACGGAGTCTGTCTCATCCGTGCCGGGCGGCTGCTGTTTTGGTGACGTAATTTTTAAGTCATTAACGTCAATAGTTAGAATAGAGAACATAATTATTTTTCCATACTTTCATAAACTGAATGAAAAGGGTAGACTTAAATAAATGGCTAAAATAAGAATTTAAGATAACTTTTTTTTCTTTACCATGTCCTATATACCAAAAGAAAGAGGAAAAAAAATATTTATAAGCAAATAATTAACTTATTACTTATTTGAAATCAATATGTAGAGAACGCCTAAAATAATGTTTTTTTTCATTATTTTATAAAAAAAAATAATAACTATCATTATGAGTTTTAATAATCAGAATGATTAATCGGAACAGCAGTACTTAAAAAATGATCGGATGATCGGAATCGGATCAGTTGCCCAAAGTGATCGGATGATCGGGGATCGGAACAGCAAAAAAGTGATCGGTGCCCACCACTGCCCAGTACTCATGTTCATGTGTCGGGTGTAGGATGGGGTGGAGTGCTGGTGTGTGTGTGTGTGTGTGTGTGTGTGTGTGTGTGTGTGTGTGTGTAATTCATCACTGTCTGATCACGAGCTGTACTCGTCGTATGGAGTATGCATCTCACGTGTGGGGGGGCTCCACTCACACAGGTCTTCTGGACATAGTGGAGTCTAAGGCTCTTCGTCTCATCAGCTCTCCTCTTACTGATAGTCTTCTACCTCTCAAATTCCGCCGCCATGTTGCCTCCCTCTCTATCTTCCATCGATATTTTCACGCTGACTGCTCTTCTGAATTTGCCAACTGCATGCCTGCCCCCCTCATGCGGCCCCGCCGCACACGACTTTTTACTCAAGCTCATCCCTTTACTGTCCAAATCCCTTACGCACGAGTTAACCAGCATCTTCACGCTTTCATCCCTCACGCTGGTAATCTCTGGAACGATCTTCCTTCATCTGTATTTCCTCCTGCCTACGACTTGAACTCATTCAAGAGGAAGGTATCAGGACACCTCTTCTCACGTAATTGACTGCTCTTTCGGCCACCTCTTCGGATTCTTTGCAGGAGCAGCGAGTAGCGGGCTTTTTTTATTGTTGTTTCCTTTTTTCGTGCCCCTGTGCTGTCTCCTTTGCTGTAAAAAAAAAAAAAAAAAAAATCACCAGCAAGTACCCTCCCGATTAGACCAAACCCATTACAGTTTATTTAAGTGTGTCGGGGGGATGGGGTAAGTGGATGCGAGTGTGTGTGTGTGTGTGTGTGTGTGTGTGTGTGTGTGTGTGTGCGCTTGTAATTAACAATTGGCTGATCACGCTCAGTAATCGTGATCGCAACCGCTACAATCCCTGAATGGGCTTTGGACTTCTTGTGATGATTTTCTGGGAATGCCTGTAGCTTCTCACTCATATAAACTCGACATACTTGGCATAACCCTCGACTGAGACCCGGTACTTTCTAACTTATGGGTGGAGAGAGGGCACAGAAAAAAAGAGACTACCCAGTAGTCTCAACTCCGCCCAAGAATTAAACCCAGAACCTTTCGGCTGTGAAGCAAGCTGTGGGGAGGCGGTGGCTGATTGGTTACCCTGCAGGCGCGGGATTCAGGAGGACGCAGGATATACGTCTCGCCCACGACAACAAGCTGATAATTTTCAGTCGTCGGCGATTGGCCTTAGATTACCCACATGGTGTTCTAAAAAACACGAATCAACCCGGACAATAGGTTGTTTCACAAAATAGAGGATCAAAAAAAAAAAGATCCCGGGGATAACATGAGCCAAGCAAGATGGGTCCCATTAAACACTCCGTCATAACGGGCTAGGGCGCCTCCATGCCTCACTAAGAAAGCATACCAGCAGCATAGGCGGAACGTGAGAAATAAAATATATCCGTGTGTGTGTGTGTGTGTGTGTGTGTGTGAGAGAGAGAGAGAGAGAGAGAGATTTGAGAACCAATAATGTTTCAAAATGGTGATATGACTAAAAGAACATATCATTTTCTTCCACCTACCAAGTACAAGAACGGAGGGGTAAGCAGCAGAACGCCCAGCACACAGGACCATACTTCGGTGGACAGTGGATAGTAAAGACTCTGCCACCGTGGCTTCAACGAGGGTTTCGCCTTAGCAAAAGCAAGGTTGATGCTGTGCTCGTACGTTGTAGTGAAATCCAACAATTCGGTCCTTTGAGGCAGCATGAGGTGCACCACTGAGGCCACCCATGATGTTCGCTGCACCACCAAGCCAACTACCTGTAATAAAATATTGGCGCGACCAGAAAGATTTCGGATATCAGACACACACACACACACACACACACACACACACACACACACACACACACACACACACACACACACACACACACACACACACACACACACACACACACACACACACACACACACACACACACACACACACACACACACACACACACACACACACAGGGAGGACTCCCCTTCTGGCTGCCGACCCGAGAGGTGTCTTGATAACTCCTCGAACCTCTTTTTTCTCAATTTCTGCAACATTCGCGGTCTTCGCTCTAATTTTCATTCTGTGGAACATCATCTCTCCGCCTCTAAACCTCACCTTCTCCTTACTGAAACACAGGTTTCTGAGGCTACTGACAGCAATCTCTACTCTGTTCCCTCCTACTATCTCTATCCTAAATTTCAATCCAAAGCTGGATGTTGCGCCTACGTGCGCAACGACATCACTTGCTCTCGTGCCCACGACCTTGACTCTTCTGAATTTTCCACCATCTGGTTAAGACTTCACTGTCATTCTATTACTAAATACATCTGTGCTGTTTATCTCTCACCTAACTCTACCAACTATGTAAAATTCTTTGACTATTTGAATTCTAAAGTGGAGCACATCTTGACCCACTCTCCCTTCGCTGAAATCTCCATCCTAGGAGATTTCAATGTTCACCACCAGCTTTGGCTTTCATCCTCTTTCACTGACCATCCTGGTGAACAAGCCTACAACTTTGCTATCCTCAACGACCTAGAGCAGTTGGTCCAGCACCCTACACGTATTCCCGACCGTCTTGGAGATCGGCCCAACATTCTAGACCTCTTCCTTACCTCTAACCCTTCTGCTTATTCTGTCAAACTGTTCTCTCCGTTGGGCTCCTCCGATCACAATCTTATTTCTGCATCATGTCCTTTCGCTCCAGTACACCCTCTGGACCCACCGAAGAGGCGATGCTTCTGGCATTTTGCTTCAGCTCGGTGGGACGACCTGAGGATGTACTTTTCCATTCCGTGGAATGATTATTGCTTCCAGGGTAGAGACCCCTCGGTGTGGGCTCAGCGCATCACAGAGGTGATTGTCTCTGGAATGGAGGCATACATTCCTCGTTCTTTCTCTCCTCCTCACGCTACAAAGCCTTGGTTTAATCACGCTTGTTCTCGTGCTGTCAATGATAGAGAGGTAGCTCACAAAAGGTACCAGAGCCTTCAAACTAATGCTAATTATGAACTTTACATTTCTGCCCGAAATCGTGCCAAATCTATTCTCCGACTAACCAAAAATTCTTTCATTAATAGAAAATGTCAAAACCTTGCTTTCTCTAACTCTTCCCGTGAATTATGGCATCTAGCCAAAAACATATCCTACAACTTCACTTCTTCATCTTTCCCTCCACTCCTCAGTCCTGACGGCAACACTGCCGTCTCATCTATCTCTAAGGCTGAACTCTTCTCTCAAACTTTTTCTAAAAACTCCACTCTGGACGATTATGGGCATATTCCTCCTACTCATCCCCCCTCTGACTCCTTTATGCCTGTTATAAAGATTCTTCAAAATGATGTTTTCTATGCCCTCTCTGGCCTCAATCCTCAGAAGGCTTATGGACCTGATGGAGTGCCTCCTATTGTCCTTAAAAACTGTGCCTCCGTGCTGTCAAACTCTTTCGCCTCTGCCTGTCAACATCTACCTTTCCTTCTTGCTGGAAGTATGCCTTCATACAGCCTGTACCTAAGAAGGGTGACCGCTCCAATCCCTCATACTACCGTCCTATTGCTTTACTTTCTTGTCTATCTAAAGCTTTTGAATCAATCCTTAACCGGAAGATTCAAAAGCACCTTTCCACTTCTGACCTTCTATCTGATCGCCAGTATGGGTTCCGCAAGGGGCGTTCTACTGGTGATCTCCTAGCCTTCTTAACTGACTCTTGGTCATCCTCTCTTAGCCGTTTCGGTGAAACTTTTGCTATTGCGCTGGACATATCAAAAGCTTTTGATAGGGTCTGGCACAAATCTTTGCTTTCCAAACTACCCTCCTACGGTTTATATCCTTCTCTCTGTACCTTTATCTCCAGTTTCCTTTCTGACCGTTCTATTTCTGCCGTGGTAGACGGTCACTGTTCTTCCCCTAAATCTATTAACACTGGTGTCCCACAGGGTTCTGTCCTATCTCCCACTCTTTTTCTGTTGTTCATTGATGATCTTCTTTCCAAAACGAACTGTCCTATCCATTCCTACGCCGATGATTCCACTCTGCATTATTCAACTTCTTTTAATAGAAGACCCACCCTACAGGAACTTAACGACTCAAGGCTGGAGGCTGCAGAACGCTTAGCCTCAGACCTTACTATTATTTCTGATTGGGGCAAGAAGAACCTGGTGTCCTTCAACGCCTCAAAAACACAGTTTCTCCACCTATCCACTCGACACAATCTTCCAAACAACTATCCCCTATTCTTTGACAACACCCAGCTATCACCTTCCTCAACACTAAACATCCTCGGTCTATCCTTAACTCAAAATCTCAACTGGAAACTTCATATCTCATCTCTTACTAAATCAGCTTCCTCGAGGCTGGGCGTTCTGTACCGTCTCCGCCAGTTCTTCTCCCCTGCACAGTTGCTGTCCATATACAGGGGCCTTGTCCGCCCTCGTATGGAGTATGCATCTCATGTGTGGGGGGGCTCCAATCACACAGCTCTTCTGGACAGAGTGGAGGCTAAGGCTCTTCGTCTCATCAGCTCTTCTCCTCATACTGATAGTCTTCTACCTCTTAAATTCCGCCGCAATGTTGCCTCTCTTTCTATCTTCTATCGATATTTCCACGCTGACTGCTCTTCTGAACTTGCTAACTGCATGCACTCGACTTTCTACTCATGCTCATCCCTATACTGTCCAAACCCCTTATGCAAGGGTTAACCAGCATCTTCACTCTTTCATCCCTCACGCTGGTAAACTCTGGAACAATCTTCCTTCATCTGTATTTCCTCCTGCCTACGACTTGAATTCTTTCAAGAGGAGGGTATCAGGACACCTCTCCTCCCGAAACTGACCTATCTTTCGGCCACCTCTTTGGATTCTTTTTAGGAGCAGCAAGTAGCGGGCTTTTTTTTATATTAATGTTTACTTTTTTTGTGCCCTTGAACTGTCTCCTTTGCTGTAAAACACACACACACACACACACACACACACACACACACAACAACAACAACAAAAAATATATATATATACACACACACACACAATATATATATATATATATATATATATATATATATATATATATATATATATATATATATATATATATATATATATATATATATATATATATATATATATATATATATATATATATATATATATATATATATATATATATATATATATATATATATATATATATATATATATATATATATATATATATATATATATATATATATATATGATATATATGATATATATATATATATATATATATATATATATATATATATATATATATATATATATATATGTATATATATATATATATATATATATATATATTGTATCATAAATGATATGTTTGTGTGCGCATTGATATGTTTCTTTGTTCGTGCGCTTGTTGAATGTATTTTGTTGATGACGTGGCGTTTCTGCCTTCCTGGAGGGTGCAGCCATTGTGAGGAGTCAGTTGTGCTCCAGTGTTTACTCCACCGCCACCACCTCCCTGTCCAGGATTTTGTGCCATGTGTTTGGTGTTTGTGTATTGACGGGTGGCGTAGGACTTTGTGTGTGCGCCGGTTCGGTAGGGAGGTGGTGGTGGTCAGTGTACTGACGGTGATTTGTATGCCGGGTACTTGGTACTGCCTGACGGCCAATTAAGTAAGTTATTTATCTATTTTATCTTTGGGGTTTGGGAATTACAGGTGTTGAGTCATTGACTGTGAAATGTTTGGGATATTGTGATTTGTAATTATATTTATGATTAGTTGGTGGCAATACTGCCCAGGGTACAGTGTTAGGGTCTTAATAGGTGGTGATACCTGGGTGGTGATGGTCGTCGCCAAACTGCTGAGGCAAGCTGGTAACGGTCTGATATAC
This sequence comes from Eriocheir sinensis, assembly GCF_024679095.1. Classification (NCBI taxonomy): domain Eukaryota; kingdom Metazoa; phylum Arthropoda; class Malacostraca; order Decapoda; family Varunidae; genus Eriocheir; species Eriocheir sinensis. The sequence continues at coordinate 2,515,504 of NC_066512.1, forward strand.
CGGGACTAGGGCGATTGGGCCGTAGGCCAATGAAGTGAGTTATATCTAATCATTTATTGTGTGTATAGGAATTGTTTACATTGTTATTGTTGGCTCAGAAATATTCATCTAATGTTACTACGTGAGGCTGTGTGTAAAGTTTCGTGAATGACTCATGCCATGCTGCCCATACAGGTTGAAATAAACGATTTGACAACGCTTGGCCTATATTCGTCCTACATTTCAACTTCAAGCCATGAAGGAGATTGAGGCTGCGCTGAAGAAGGAGCGAGGGACAGCAAGAGGTATATTCACACGCAAGTTTAACCTGTTCATGGAGCGTCATAGCAAGGGTGATCCGTTTGATGTTTTGGAGGCTATCCACGGTGAAGTGGTGAGTACTTTTAGACATTTGGAGGAGAAATGCGAAAACTTGATCACCTTCCTGGAAGATAATGACCAGAAGGAAGAGGTGGATATAGCACGTAAATACTTATTTGACTGTGAAAGTGATCGGTGTGAAGTTTTACGCTTGTTGTCCATCCAGTGGTAATAGTTGTCAACTTATGGTTCAGGCACTGAAGCCCCCTAAGTTTGAAGGAGATTTCAGAGAATATTCTAATTTTAAAGACGATTTTGTCAACATTATTGTTTCAAAATATGGGAAGAATCCCTTTGCACTCAGGCAATGTCTGGGGGAGAAACCCCTGAAAGTCATATTAGGATGTGAAAAAGACTTTGAGGAGATGTTTAAAAGACTAGACAAAGAATATGGAGACCCCAGAAAATTGGTTGATCTTGTTATTAGTGATCTGAAGTCTTTAAAGGTAATAAGAGATGGAGATGACAGAGGCTTCGTTAACATGGTTAATGTAAAAGAATGTTGCTATTTAGACTTACAGAAGGTTAATCTTCAGAAGGAAATGAATTCTGTCAGCATTGTTAGTATGGTTGAAAGGTTATTGCCTAAGATTCATAAACGTGAATGGGTAATGGCAGCTGACAACATTTCTGATAAGAATGAGTTATTTCCAGAACTGCTAAAATTCCTATTGTGTGAGAAAAGGGTAATAGAATATTCTGAATCCAGTGTTAGAAATATGAAGTCAGAAACTTCAAATGTGTGTAACGTCAGAAGTTCACAGGAAGTAGATGATCCAGATTTGTATGATATTGTTAAAAGAGTGCAAGAAGATCAAAGGAGTATGTGCAAGACATTAGAAGAAATGAGGGTTCAGTTTGCTAGTAACACCATCAGTGCTAACAGAAGAATAATTGGTAAAAGATGTTGGGTGCATGAATTTGACGGGCATGACATAAATGAATGTGGTAAATTCAGATCCCTAAGCAACATTGAACGTTTAGAGATAATCAAAGGGAAGGGTGTATGTTTCCGATGTTTAGGGGGAAAACATGTCGCCAGGATGTGTAGGTCTGGTTTGATGTGCGATATGAAGGATAGTGTAGGTAATGCTTGTGGTAAAAAACACCATCCACTACTTCATGGATCATTCATCAATAATGAAGTGTCAGCCAATTCAGGTAGCTGTACGGGTAACAAGGCCATGTTATGTGTTAGCACCATATACAGCAATTGTCAACCACTCACTGTTTTGTGGGACTC